>NW_026042344.1:1337500-1550937 GCF_023856365.1 Brienomyrus brachyistius
GGCTTGCCACTAGAAGCGCAATTTCAAAATTGAGTGGTAGTTCTATGCCTGACCACTGGAGGCGCAATTTCGAAATGGAGTGGTAGTTCTATGACTGACCACTAGAGGCACAATTTCGAAATGGAGTGGTAGTTCTATGCCTGACCACTGGAGGCGCAATTTCGAAATGGAGTGGTAGTTCTATGACTGACCACTAGAGGCTCAATGGGGCGTTGCTCCCTTTGTGGGGGGTCCCAGGCAAGTGAGCCTAAGGGGTAGGGTCACTGGTGACCCAAAAAAAAAATTGGCGTCAGGCAGGCCTTCAGGGCTCTGATCTCTAAGTGGTTAGAGTGGCGTTCGCAGACTGCACTCGTAACCAAAGAGATAGCTAGGCGGTTGCCGACGATCAATGAGTGCCACACACGTTTAATGCATGCACATGCCGCTTGCGGCCTTCTGTGCCTTGCGCAGTTTAACCCCTTAAAACAATTACTGGAGCGAGGCAGCGCTCGCGTTACGGCGACGGATCTAAATAGTGAGTGCACTATATCTCGTCGCAAATGATGCTGAAACCACGGCGGGTCTCAAGAACTGGAGACTCCCAATTTCCAAATTACACACACACTTGGCTCGCAGCGCAAAGTGGTGTTAAACTTGCTTTGTCTAAAGCAGGCACACACATATGAGTAAGATCCTGATAGGTAGCTAAGCTATCGGTCTTATCTCAGGGAGTCCAAGCGCAACAGAATTCAGGTTAGAACCTCGTAACAAGAATTCCTGTTCGCTAATAGAGATCTCTGCCAGGATATATGGAAACGGAGAAACTCGTCCGAATCGATCCTGGAAACAACGCGCTATATCTGAGAATCTCGTCAGACATAGGGTTAAGGTTTACTGCAGTTTTAACGAAATAAACTAAAATAAAATAACCATAAATAAAACAAAATAATATAACTACTAATAACAGAAATAAAAATAACTATATTAAGCCCGTATGTTCCCGCTTATATGCCTTCAGATTGCCCTGAGTGCGATTAATCCTCAACTTTTCCAACCAGTTCACTGTAGCGCTTATTCAACTGTACGTTCAGTCATAAAAAGTTTAAATTGTGTGCTCACAATAAGTTTAAACCTTGTGCCCGCATTCTCCACCAATTATGTAGGAATTATTAGCTCAGGTAAATTTTAATATCTCCACCAATATGTTTTGAAATTAATTAACTTTTAATTAATTATTATTTAATGCTGATTATTAACCAATTGTTATGCCGAATGGTCGGCTCCTCCAAACTCAATTGCGAATCCCCGTGAGTCTGTTAATGTGAGACTTAAATGGGATTCATTAATAACCAGTATCGCTTAATAACCTGGGTTAGTAGGCTTGTCCAGCGAGCTGCGTCACCAGGTAATGTAAACGATCGGTAGCGAAGCTCCCCTCACGGCCAATGAGAGAGAGTCTCGCGATATTTCAGGCGAGTTTAGAGGTTTCAGAGCGTAGTAGCCAGATCGCACAGAGGCAGGGACTATTGTGAGCACTCAATGACGGAGGCTGAAGTTGTGTAAAAGACATGCATTTATTCCTACCACTAACATAAGACAGACATTACACCTAACAAACAATAAACATGAAATAACGGAAAAGACACAAACGATGTAATCATGAAAATGCAGTGACCAGATTTAAAATGATTAACCTGAAAAGGGAAAAACTGTTCTGCAAAGCAAGCAGTTTGTAGGAATATAAACCTGAAGGAATATAGCAGGTGAATAGGACAGTTTAGGTTGTTAGAAAGGAAAGGAAGTTGGTTTACTTGGATGCAGGAAAGAGGGAGGTCTTTGCAGTTGGTTGCAGTGGCTGATGAGCTGATGGGTGATGGCTCTCAGGGAGGCGCGGTGTCTGCAGCGGTTGTTGGAGTGGAGTTCCTCCGGTTCTTTCTTCTGGTGAAGCTTGGGCTGAGTTGCAGTTCTTTGGGTCTTCACCGACGGGCTTTAAGAACGCTGCTTGTTTCTCCTTTTTCTTCCCTGTTTCTCCTGATTTTTCTCCGCCCTTTGTTCTGAGATGCCAGGTTTTATAGCATAAGGTTCGTGATTAGGAGTGACCAGGAATTTGAGTCCTGGACCAATGGCTGACCATCCATTTGGCGGGCTTCGGAAGGGGGTCGGTATCAGTCTTTTTGGGATTTATGACCAGACTGACTTCTCTGGTAATGGTGATTTTCATTAGGCTGGTGTAACTTTTGATACGTCCACTTTTGTGGTAACCACTGACCAGATTTGGAAACTGGAGTGATTTTCCTTCGGTTTGATACCAAACATGCCGTACCAGCCTAGCGGTTCACACCAAATACCATCTGTGATGATTAATTAATCATTACTTATATTATGCTATTATGTTATGTTCTATTACTCACACCAGTATATGGTACAGGTGGTTTAGGTTGTACCTCAACAGATATTACCCTTTATACAGACATTATATGACATATTCTCCTGTCATAAGCACATCTTACCCTTAGATAGGCATGGTAGAGTACAAAGATCAGATAAGGGTTGCCGAGGAATGTGGCAAAGAAAAGGGGGGGGAGAAGGTTTGTCAAACAAAGAAAAAGAATCTCCAAAAGTTAAGACACATTCGAACATAACCTGTACATATCTGTATATTAAGACTAGTAGTCAAGAGTAAATACATATACAGATATACAAAAGCCAAACTTAAAAGAAACTTTCTTTGGGGTGTTGGTCTGTTCGGTGAGTGGTATGTAAGGCAGGATGTCTGGGGAGGGGGTTGTGTGCCAAGTCGAGGGACCCCTGTCCTTGGGGTCCACTCTGTTCTCTGTAGGTCGTTAAAACTTTGAGCAATAAAAGTTGGAGTGCTGGCCTCCCTGGTTATCTATGTGTGTGGGGTCACAAACCCCCCTTTGGGGCCTAGGTCGATGTGTGCCTTCTCGTACCAGGGTAGGCCTTGTCTCAGGCCACCTGGAATTTAAGCCTTGTGATATGTGCATGTGTGATCCTACACTCCCCTTGGGGAAATTCTCTTTTCACCTACCCCATCTTGCTCTACTTGACACACGGGCACAGACAAAGGTAACAGCAAACCTGGCAGCAAAGGGCAGCCACCTGTAGGGACACCCATGGAGCTGGGGGTTTTACAGTGATTAACAGCAATTTTGCAATACCTTTCTGGCAGCTTTTTTTTTTTGCTAGGTATTTACAGTAAATTCCACATTCAATTCTACACCAAAACAGACGTCATTCCTAAGCGCAGCATGGACTGCTTCCAGACACAGTATCATATGCAATTTCCAGAGTCACTTGAGTAAGCTGGAGATGCCTCATCCCCGGGTAAGAGAGCCTGCAGTAGGCAGCCTACCAAAAGAGGGCCTTTCCTGTTCCCTTCGTGAATTATAAAACCAGTGGAGAGAGCTCTCCTGTTGCAGTTTCAAAGAGAAGACCAACATGGAGAATTTTGGACTGAGGTTTTGCAGTATGAGGGTGCTGAAGGAAAAAGGAGTTTCAAAGACATTGGTCTGCCTGTACTGCCGATTTTGTCTCTGGCAATTTCAGATGTTCATGTAGAACGTGAATTTACTAATGTGACATTCCTTAAATCTGACCACCAAACAGAATGGTTGTAAATTTTCTGTCCAGTTTGGTAGATGTACAATTTGGACTGCAAAGAGATGGACTGATGCAGAGGCAGAGCTATAGATAGGCCTGGGTGAGCTCTGCTGGGCCCACCCATTCAGATTAATGAAATTACATTTTTTATATGTATTACCGGCTTCTAACTCTGTTCCTGCACATCACTGCTGTTACTGTGGCAAGTACGACAGAATGTGTGAGCTCCCTCTAGTGGTGCTCTTTAGGTAGAACACCACAGTCGTGGGTGTATTATTGTTGCAGTCACCATGTTGTAAATATCTAAGCCTATATAAGAAAATGTAGGGTAATGAGCTTCACTCAGGCCCACCCAAATTTAATACAGGTCCATCCATCAGCCACTTTTCCATATTTAAATGCTGCAGGAGGATGCTCACATGAAAAAAAAGACTAATTCATTTCTTTATCCAAAACTATTTCTTTCCTCATTCATTACAAAGAAAAGAGCTTTAACTTGTGCGTGCATTGCTTAATTTTAAGCAGCATTATGGAGTATTTTTGGAGATAGAAAAGTTTATGAAGGGTCTGATTTTGGGTATCTTTTACTTGTGGTTTGGGCTATAAAATTGGAAGGAGTTGCCAACCTTCACTGTGCAGGGTCTGCGCTGTTCTCATCCGTGGACAGTGTGTGAGTTTGTGGGTCAGTCATAAATATGCGGGGGGGCTGTATTTATTCAAAATAATACAGATAAAATTAATATATCTCATCAATTAATTTAAAGTTATTTTTCACCCCAAGCACACCTACCCTTCCTGAAAATGGTTTAGTCTACAGTCCTGCTCTGGGGTACGTTTCCTGTACCATGATGCATGTTAGCAAAACACAAAAATATGCCAGGAAAATAGCAAGAGATCAAAGAAAAAGATACATTCTGTGGGCCATGGCTGCTGCCGCATGGCAGAGGGTGTGAGGGGGAAGTGCAGGGACGATGTCGGCATCACCAAAAGGAGGGCTACAGCTCTTTGGAGGGAGCCGGTGAGGAGGGCTGGGGGGAGCCAGTCTGCATCCTCTCACTCCTGGGGAGGACCGAGTATTGGCCATCCTAGATCTGAGAGGCACTTGAGGGAATCCCGGGGTGCATAAATCTCTGTAGTCTACCCACCTCCAAGACATCTATGCTTTCTACTCCCCAGCCACTTCCTCTTGGCCCACCAACATTTGGCCCCCTGTAGTGTGATCACCAGGGTTCCTCAATATGTGGCACCTCCACACCTGGCTCCTCTACATCAGCCATCCCTTGTCTGGGCCCCTCTACATCAGGCCCCCTCTGACGTGGCCCTCAGTCCCTCAGGGCGACACTGTCCCCTGAGTCCCCAGAATCCCTTTCAGTCTGGGAGATCACCTAACCCACCCATCCTGCTGCCTAATGCCGGTGTCGTGCTGTAAACTGTCCCCCTGCCACGGAATGTAATCTCTCATTTTAAAGGCAATGTCGCTTCGCTTCTCCTGCGCGGCAGCAGCGTCCGCTCGCTGTAACATCGGTAGTCTTGTTTAAGCAGACTAAAAACTCACATTTCTTGTTTATTATGATATTTTACAGTCAAAGTTAAGATTAACATCCTCCTGTAATACGTCGCAAATGTGACACTTACTACTATTTCATTTAAACGCGACAATAATGCATTTCTTTTCGACGCTCGTTCGTGCAAATACAGTCGCCTTCAGTCTCAAGAAGCGATTCATCTACTTGAGTAATATTTTTAATACTTTGTTGAATTAATTCTGCCTCAATTTCTTTGCTATTCTGTCTTCTTTTCATAACTATAATGCGCCGATTAGCTTCATACTGGGCACCGACACACCTGGAAATGACGTAACATCGAACCAAATGGCAAAAGTAATCAGAAGTCAGCAGCCTGTCCAGAACGCACAGATAACAAGCTACACTGCAAGTCATCCAGCCACGACGTCACCCAGCCACTCGTCTACCATCTAAAATACAGATAAATTACATGTGCTCCGTATTTCTGCAGTTGATATTATTTTGAACTGGACCATAAAGAAAATATTCTTGGCCTGGAGGGAGGAGTGCTGGGCTATTTTATAGGAGGCTACTCTTTCTTAATAACCCCATTTTTAATTCTGAACAATAAGCTTAATAGGATGGGGCGACATGCTGGTGCAGTGGTTAGCACTGTTGCCTCACACCTCTGCGACCCGGGTTCAAGTCTCCGCCGGGGTCAGATGTGTGTGGAGTTTGCATGTTCTCCCCATGTTATCGTGCGGTTTCCTCTGGGTTTTCCGGTTCTCCCCCACAGTCTAAAAACATGCTGAGACTAATTGGAGTTGCTAAATTGCCCGTAAGTGTGCATGTGTGAGTGAATGGTGTGTGAGTGTGCCCTGCAATGGGCTTGACCCCATTCAGGGTTGTGTCCTGCCTCGTGCCCATTGCTTCTGGGATGGGCTCCCGACCCCCGTGACCCAGAAGGATAAGAGGTTTGGAAAACGGATAAAACTGAAGAGCGATTTAAAATAGGTGATTGTCCAGTAAGAGGATTTAACTTTAGCTACAGTGTTTTTTGTTATACAGGTATATTTTGTTTTACAAAAACAACATTTACTTCTACACTATACGGTCAATTAAAGTACCTTCTGCATCCTGGAGATGGTCATTACCTTCTGGAGAGTCTATTTCCTCAGCAACTCTCTTGTTGCTACCTTCTGGAGACAGATGAATGCTGAAAAGATCTTCCATCTGGTCAGCAGTAATTGTGATTGGCTCAAAGCAGAACAGGTGGCGCAGAATGTAGACAGTGTTTATAACTCACTTATTAATTATCAATGTGTTACTGGTTACTTTATTAGTTTATATTCAAAGAAATAATAGCAACTTGATCCATGTTGGTCAAAGGATAAAATTCTGATCCTAACTAACGTACATGTAAACAGAACACAGAATACCTCTGAAATGGACCCTGACCCCTGTGGATGACCTGAAGCGTGACAATGTCATGTTCCAGCAGATTCCCATCTCTTATTGACCGGATAGGCCTCAGACAACCTGCATTGGCCATGAAGTCAAGCAGAGGTGTCTTTCACTTCTCAAGGTCCTCCAGAGTTGTACTTTCAGGTACCTGCCATCAAAATGGACTGTTATTGAGGCTACTTGAATTATAACTTTTTAGTAAGAACCCACACACCCATATCATGTTTGAAGCCTTTCAATTGCAGCATTAAAATTAGGCAGCATTCGGCAGGTAAAGGAGCAATATTTGCTGGCAGGCACATGGGACGATTAATCTGCGCAGTAGGGACAACATGAAGAGAGGAAAATTTGCTGTAAAAAAACTCAATTTGTTCGCCATAATATCTTGCTGACCTCCTTCCCAGGGCTTAAACTGCCCACAATGCTTTTCCACCCTCTATGCATATTTAGTATTTCCCTGATATATCAGACGCTGATATGGGCAGTACGGTATGCGCTCCGTCTGGTTAGATGTGGGCCTGCACTTTCTTAGGGGCCTGCCCCTCCTGACACAGACTCTTCCAGAATCTCATACTCCTCTCCATTTCCCATTCTTCACACTGTTTATTAGTGTATGGGAACGGGACAACCCTAACTGAAGGGTCAGGACTTGCACACAACACACACCCCTCCTGCCCTAATGAAGTGGCGGTATACTTAGCCCATTTATACCACCAATTTCCAAGTGTACGTTTTGCTAACCCATCCAGGTCTACTTCATCCTGGGCATCCTTCTAAAATTTGCTCACTCTCCTCACTCCCATATCTCCCCCCATTTCTCTCCGCTTTCGCTCACTGTAATCTGAGAGGTTATTCAGCATCAAAGGACCAGGCTGAGTCAGTGAAGTCAGTTGTCCTGTGCTCACCTGACCTGTGGTCCTGCTGTGCACCCAGACCTGAAGGGCCTGATAAATCATTAGCATCACTAACATCGTTGCTGTCAGCCGTACCAGAACCCACAGCTTCGTGTCCTGTCTGGAGTGGCTGGTCTGCTTGCGATGCTCCCTCTTGGCCCTCACTCTGCTCTGATCCTGAAACTGACTCCACCCCAAGCTGTGGAGCTCCTCTGGGAGCTCCATCAGGGCCATCTGAGTCAAGGGCAGCTGCATCCTCTGTGTAGTTTTCAGTGACTCTGTCTTTCGTGCGGTACTCTAGTGCAGTGGTTCAAATGGTACCACGTATTACTCCCTTCTACCTGCACCGCTGTTGCTGTGGCTCGTGTCACCTTGAAGGGTCCCTTTCGTCGGGGCTCGTGCCACTTTCACCGGAACACTCGCAGGTAGACTTTATCTCCGGGAAAGATGACTGGCTCCTCCTGGTCTGTGTCTTCTTTCTGTGCTTTCTCCTTTTCCTGTTTGGAAATAGTTTTGTGTATTTTGGTTAAAGTCCTCATGTACAACTTTAATTCATCCCCCAGCTGATCTAGGCTGGGTCCCTTATACGCCCCCTCAAGTCGATCCAGGCATAGGTCTCCCAGTCAGCATTTCATGCGGAGACAAATGCATCACCTGTGCGTTTCCATCCGATATGCCATCAAGGCTGTTGACAGGGCATCCACCCAGTTCATTTTCATGGTGGTGCAAATCTTATTCAGCTTCTGCTTAAGTGTGCCATTCACTCTCTCCACCATACCCTGCAACTGAGGGTGATACACACATGCCAACTTTTGTTTTATTCTCAGCTGTTAAACCACTAACTTTTAACTTTCCCCACAAAGGCAGCTCCATTATCAGAGCTTATTTCAGTTGGGATCCCAAACCTCGGACTCTCTGATCAGGAATTTCACCACTGTCATCGCCCCCATGTCCTTGGACGGTATTGTCTCCACCCATCTGCTGAACCTGTCCACAATCACAAGCATATATCGCTTTCCATATGCTGTTTTTCCCATGTCCACATAGTCCACCACAAGTGTCTGAACGGTCCCTCAGGCACTGGAATGTGCCCTACTGGGGCCGTGATTGCTTTGCGTACATTGTTCTTAATGCACACCTCATATTCACATTCTGACAACCTTGCATCCATCATTGCTTGCAGCTTGTTGTGTAATTTTCCTTAACTCCTCCCCCCGTGCGCAATGGTCAAGACCATGCGCATCCGTTATCAAAATATTCACCAGAGACAGAGGTGCAGCCAAAAGTCCCTCATAGTTGCGATACAGACCATTAGCATCCTTAGAGGCCCCCCTTTTTAGCCACACTGAGGCCTCATAGGGGCCCGCCCGCTCCTGCAGGGCCACCAGATCAGAAACCTGCTCTGTAGTCACCATAGGTAAAAGATCAGCAGTACTCACCTGCGCAGCCGCCCTGGCTGCCGCATCAGAGGCTGCATTTCCTTGAATAACAAAATCACGACCTTTGCGGTGGGCCTGACACTTAACAATAGCCAAACGCTTGGGACGCATCATTGTGTGTAGCAACTCCAAAATCTGATTATAATGCTGAATGGGGGAGCCGTCACTTTTGCGAAAGCCCCTTTGCTTCCAGACTGCTCCAAAGAGATGGCATACACCGTGTGCGTATGCAGAGTCTGTGTAGATAGTAACTGTCTTATGTTGTCCTCGCCGGCACGCTGTAGTCAAAGCCTTTATCTCCACTAATTGAGCGGAACAGGGTTGTGCCACTGGCTCTGAAACGAGAGTGTGAAAATCATCACCCTGTGCCTGGACTACAGCAAACCCAGCCTTCAAGGCATCCCCATCTCTCCAACATGAGCCATCCACAAACAAAACCATCTCGCTATTTTCAGTGGGAGAGCTCTCCAAGTCTGCTCTCAGTTTAGTGTAAACCAAAGACTCTGCCACACACTCATGTGGCTGCCCCTCATCCTCCAGGGGAATGCTGTCTGCAGGGTTTACTGTAGTGGAGCGCTTTATTGTCACATCCGGGTAAGTGAGAAATGCAAAGTACGCTAGCTGCCTTGCTGGGGTCAACACAAATTTGCCTTTGTCAATAAGGTCCACCATCTTATGTGAAGTATAAAGTGTTTTTGCATTCTAGCTGTGTTACAGTATGTAACACAGCCTTCAACTTTTTTCCCCACACAATGCAGGACATGCAGGGGTGCCAAACAAAACAGTGGAGCTGCAGTGTAGCCAATTATTTCTTTCAGTAGTTTTAAAATCATTTCTGAGGCTGTGTGTTAGAGATGGAGGTGAGCAACACTGAGGCATCTCAGGGAACCATGTTGCCCATATTAAAAAACACACACGCATGCAACTCAGGCAATCCAGCATTTCTTATTTCAGTTATATATGACACTGCATGGGGGCGGCATGGTGGTGTAGTGGTTAGCACTGTTGCCTCACACCTCTGGGACCCGGGTTCGTGTCTCCGCCTGGATCACATGTGTGCGGAGTTTGCATGTTCTCCCCATGTCGTCGTGGGGTTTCCTCCAGGTACTCCGGTTTCCCCCCACAGTCCAAAAACATGCTGAGACTAATTGGAGTCGCTAAATTAACCATAGGTGTGCATGTGTGAGTGAGCCCTGTGATGGGCTGGCCCCCCATCCTGGGTTGTTCCCTGCCTCCGGACCCCCCGTGACCCAATAGGATAAGCGGTTTGAAAAATGGATAGATGACACTGCATGTTTTTGTTTTACATGTTCACTACAAGTCAGTGTTTTTTTCATTGTATGATTAATGCCACATTCATACCAAAAAACACACTAGACATACTGTACAAGGCAATCAAGGGAAAAACCTTCTCAGAATACAAAGTGAATGTATCAACCGAAGAAGGATGTTTCCTTTTCAGAATATTCATTTTTTTACCATGTGGAACCACTGTCCATGATTCAATTGAGTGCATTCAAAGAATGATACATCAAGACTAATAGTGACAAAATATTCATTTAATATGCATTGTACATGAATGTAGGACTTAGATGTTGATGAATTTCTCATCAGTGAAGGGCATATACACTCAGGGAAAAAAAAGTTGAAAACCCAGAACTATCCAATTTAGATGTAATTTGGTACACGTGCAGACCAGTGATGGATATGTAAATGATTAGAATTGCAAGGAGTTGGCATGTTTAATTACCAGACACAGGATGCCTCGTAGTCACATTAGCCAGTTAACAGCACTTGACGGAGTTTGATAGGGTTGCATTGCGGGTTTGCATGAAGCCAGGTGGTCATATGGTGCAACTGCATGTGGGCCATGCGGATATCAGTCGCCTGATATTGAAACCAATGGGCACGTGAGGCATCCACACACGTCGTGAAGTTTCTGGTCATCCAAGACAGACCACGCCAAGGAAGGATCGTTGGATTGTGCTCCAAGCATCACAGATCCCCATGACACCTGCGCCTGATATATGGACACAGCTACTGGACTCTCTACAACACCCTATATCATCGTGTCGCGATGACTGGCATCAGCTGGACTACGGGTTCACCGTCCCATGCATAGGCTGCCGTTCACAATAGCACAGAAACGGTTGCGTTTGGAGTGGTGTAGTCACTGGGAGGCATGGACTGATGACGACTGGCGTCCTACCATGTTCAGCGATACATCTCAGTTCTGCAGTACCACAGATGACCGTCGTGTGCGTATGGTGGCGCCGCAGGGAGAAGAGCAATCCTGCCAACACTGTGGAGTGACACACCACACTCTGACGGCACAGTGGTACACCAGTGACATCCTAGTGGTATCCGGGCCCAGGGGTGTGCTATACCCTACTGACATGGGACCAGCAGTGTGGCCATACCGCCAACTCCGTTTGATCTGATATTATAATCATCGAGATACTGTCACATGCCCTTTCATCACATGCAGATTTCATTTTCACAACTTAGTCTGTTGTGCTTCACTTTTTTGCCACCGAGTTTGTGTTCTGACACCAAGTTGATGGGAATTGATTATTTGAGCGTCATCTAAAGAGCTTATATTACTTTAGATGGTATTTAGACTCACATGGTATTTTGAAAAGATTCCCATATGCGCTGATTAGCTGGGGTTGATCTGAGCAGCTGTGCACTTTTCTCCTGTAACACAAAAGTTTGCTTTTAGGACAGAAAACAAGGTTAAGACCATATTATGTGGTTTACATCTATCAAAATAAAACCAAAGTCACTGTTACCAAAAGAGTAACCATGTGTTGTCAAATTCCCTAACATTTTGCTTCATCTTACTTTGGATGTCCATGGTTAGGAGAGAAGCAGAAATCTGCTCAACCATTAGAAAGACTTTACTCGATACAGGGAGTGAGATCTTGTTGCAGGTGACAAGGCAGGATAGAGTGTATTTAGAAAAATAATGAAGAGGGAATGTGAGTGTGAGCTATTGTGGCATCTGTGTATAACCCAATATGGCGGCATCCTTCTGAATGTAAACAACATAGCCAGCTTAATTAGCTTAGTCAAGTGTAATTGAACTAAGAAAAACTTAGCAATATACGTTCCCTGCTTGGTGTGATAAATACAGCAGCAGCTGCTGGTGGACGGGCTACAAACAGACATCAAGAAGAAATCCCACCTCACAACCATTTACTGTACCAAACCCCTTAATGTAACTTGTAAAGATGTAGGTATTGGAGTATTCACATATTCATTTGCAGTGTACACTTCCTGTCCAGTAAATTTGGCAGGACGAAATTTGAATAACCTAGGCCTGACTCGTGTATGCGGCTGAAGGAGTAAAGGTAGAATGGGTGGAGAATCCTGGGCTGAGCTGCATGGTGGCCTGGGGGACAATCATGAAAACACAGACCCTGTGATATCCTCAAAACCCACAACTAAAAGGGGAGTCAGGAACCACTTGACCCGTTAAGCCACATGGTGGCCTTATGAGCAGGCAAACACACTATGGGCTAAGGGGTACAAGACAGAGGAGAGAATAGGATGGCCAGTGACATGTGAACAGGACAAGGCAGGGATGGATTCTGACACAGGTGCCATACTACTTTGTTTAAATATGCCCAAGTGCTCAGAATGTTTTAGTGCAAGTCTTAGACAATGGTATCTCTGAATGAGGCAGCAGTTTGGTTCCTCCTGAAGGCCCTATAACTGTCCTGAGAAGTTGTTTGTATGCACTTGCTGCCTTGACACTTGCTGATGTGCGTGTGCTCTGCTTGAGCAGTAAAGGGGAGATCACATGCAGAGATGATTTTCTGTAGCTTCTCAGTCCGAGTAAAAATAAAATCTTCTCGTTATATAGGAACCAAGTCTCTGGCTGGAAATTTCTACAACAGAGCCATTTAGTCATTTATAGAAATATACAGAGCCAATGAAGGAACCAGATGTCACAGCACAGTAACACAGGTCACTGTCCGTGGAACTGAATGAATAGGATAACCGGCCAATGTGTTTGTGTGCTTACACTGATTATATGTCAGGGGGGAAAATATTTATATCATTGAGGGGAAAAATGTAAAAATATATACAGTAAGGACAATATAATCGTAATTTAATGTATCCCTTCTGCTCTTTAAAAAGCACAATGTCTGACTGACAAATATGTCTATTATTAGCACATTTTAATAATTTAATTAATATTAAGCAGTACACCTATTTCCTGTAATCACTCTGCGTTAAAGCAATTTTTAAAACTAGCTGTGAACTGGATGCTGTTCTGACTGTTGTTGCCATGGTGCCTTATTTACTTTCAAATCGCATTGTCCACAACCTGATCAAAGGACCAAACTTTAAAATCAGTGCAGGGTAGTGTCGCAAGTAGTGATGCTTAGGCTTTAACCTATGTCCTGGAAAGAAAGAAAATCTACAAGCAAGATATTCTTGGATAAGAACGTCAAGGTATGCAACCTCTGGCAATAAAATTTTCTGTGCACAAATCAGCTCCACAATGTCTTTTAGCTGAAGGGTCAACTGCCAATCATCATCTGTGGGCTCTTTCACCTTGTCACACATGATCACAGGAAGAAGTCTTAGAAAATTCCAGTTCTGAACAGCCTGACCATAAAGCTTTACTCCATTGGAGTTTACTGCACATGGCTTACTCAACACATCAGAGCCACTGTACTTAAATTTCTTAATGCGTCTATTCAGAATTGAATAAGTGAACCACTTTTTCTGCTTGATGAAGTACTTCAGGTAAAGGGCTAAATCATAGGAAAGGATACCCTCAAAAATGTCATGGCCTAAACAAGGTGGCAGGCCAGGCATACAAACATCGAAGTAATTCAATGAATTAAAACTCAGATATTATACCTTCAACGTTTTGTTGTTCCTCAGACTGTAAAATGCATTTGGATCTGTTTGAAAATCTGTTCGGGTTGTCCGGCAATACCTGCAGAAATATTCAGAAAAACTAAAATTTTCTGTAAATCCACCGATATTATGAGACCCCAAATTGTCCCCTGCAATGCACAAAACAGTCCCTTTAACTTTTTCCTCTGCCACCGTTATTCCATTGTCTTCCAGGTCTTTTAAGTCTGCAATGAGCCTTGAGAAAACTTTGTCATGGCCAAAGTGTTTGAAGTCTTTTTCCTGACACAGCATTACAAGTGACATGTGGTCTGTACTTGATGAGGTGGTAAATTAGCCAGAGACAAATATACAGCTACTACTTTGTGCTGCTTTTTGCTGAACCTAATGGGTTCACCGCCTCAAAAGAATCTTGATATAGAATTAGTTTTAGACATGATGGGTTTTGAGAAAAGAACTCATTGTTTTTATATACCTGACCATCACTGACATCACAAAGCACATCAGTGTATGGTACGTATGTACCCTGTGCAGCACAATTCTGCCATAAGTCTGACTCCAGTAAATGTCTCAAAGTGTCTTTCAATGGAACATAGTAGGCAAACCTCTGTGACCTTGTTTCATCCCTTCCTAAGTACAACTTTACAGGTTCTGTGTATCTAAACATCTGTTTAAAAGCCCTAGTTCTTGAAAAATTGGTCCTCATTGGTCCTTCATGACTAATGGTGAAAAGGTCAGATTCCTTCACAACATCACATATACTACCAATAACCTCATCTGTTAATTCAGTTAAGTCACTTTTCAGGAATGCACTTAATTTATTCAAAGTATATGTCTGTCCTAGTTCATGTATGCTTAGCATCTCTTCAATAATATTTTGTATAGTTGATGCTGGCAGAAGAAACTGCCCATGTAATTTCAAGTAGAAAAGAGAAATATTTCTAAGAAAAAGGTCACTGAAATTTTCTGTAAGATGGACTTCACCTTCATCAGTCTCACTAAATCTCTCTGTAGGGCCTGTAACTAACGGTTCAGTTTCAAGAAACTGAGAAACTGTCTCCTTATAAAGATCTCTTATACTGTCCACAGAACATTGTCTGTGTTTCCTGGACATGTAGGCTGTAAACGACGATCTCACAGTGAACGTATGGTCGCATCCTGTCACCGGACATGTCACAACACGTCCTTCGGCTATATGTTCCTTTAAGTGAGCTGTTAGTGATCTGACATCGCGACATTGGCGCTGGCACATAGACATATTACACGTAAACACCGTAAGGGCATTTGTAGTATCAATATATGAATCTGTGTTATGTTTACGGTAAAAATGAGCCTTAAATTCCCCATATGAACGAAACGTATTGTGGCAATCTGTAGCGCCACACTTGAACACGCATCGTGGTTCATGACGGTGAAGTTTGACATGTAAAACATGTTCCCTAAGGGTTTGCACTGATGTTCCACAGAAATAACAACTAAACATTGTAACTGCGTGAACAAACACGCACTCTATTGCTGTTTTAAACACCTAAATGCTGTTTCACATCCCGCTTGCAAATCTAAGTTTTACATGTGCTGCCAAGATACGTTCATGCGCCGTCAACACGGTACATGCTACTCGTGTTTAAAACCACACACTGCTTAACACTGCTTAAAACGATTTAATTTAACTTACCAATTTGCCCAGACACATTTATTTTATTTTATATTCCCACTAGTTTGTAGATTTTTTTAAAATGTTATGTTTGTTATTGGGTGCTTTCCACTTCATGTACCCACATACAGCGCTGGCTTAAAGCAATACATTCTGGTCCTGACGCAATGCATTGTGGTTAGATTTTTATCGTCCGCTGCATTATGTCACCATGTCACGTCGTACAAAAACCTCGCGAGAGCAAGACAGATCATCCTGCACCTCTTAAGTGTTATGTAGTTTTGCCTGAAACGCAAAAATAAAACATAAGCAATTAAAGCCGATCAGTGGCTCAAATTCTGCTGTAGCGATTGAAGAACTTTTGTCGGAAGTTGGATTCGAACCCACGCCTTACTTCGGAGAACAGAATACCCCTTACTTTGAAAGGCCATTTTCGCTGCGCAGGAGGCTTTAGACCGCTCGGCCATGGGGCAGTTTCCAGTTGAACCCTAAGGAGTAGGTCAAGTCCAGCCTTGGCTTCCAAGCTGACGTTTTTCTACATATGTGCTTGTGTATCATGGACAGTAAGAGGGGGCAGGCAAGGAGAGAATTTCTCTCTTTGGGGATCAATAGAGTGTTGTTATTATAACGTCTAAAACGTATGATGGTCTGTCGATAAATCAATAACAATATCAATGAAGTCAATGTTTATCTAAAGGAATCAGAATTCAGGAAAAGCCAGGGGCCGGACCGAGTGTAGGGGGCGTGGCCAGAGACAGCCTGCTGACTGTTCCAAATCATGGGTGCATGTTACAAGTCCGGAACATATTTTAACTTAGTACTAACTTAGCATCATATTTGATCTGATTCGACTGAATATCCCAGGTTTCCATCTCTCATGCATCTGGTGTGACGTGTTTTCAGACTCTCAGGCTGGCGCAAAGAAATCTTACGGGAATTGAACGTCTCACTCCGGTCAGCTGACCAAAGTTGGTAACCTTGGTATTGTGTGTAGGAGATTCGGTATAACTATAATTTCGTTCTCCATTTACATGCCCGTAGTGTCTTTAAGTGTTATGTAGTTTTGCCTGAAACGCAAAAATAAAACAAAGCAATTAAAGCCGATCAGTGGCTCAAATTCTGCTGTAGCGATTGAAGAACTTTTGTCGGAAGTTGGATTCGAACCCACGCCTTACTTCAGAGAACAGAATACCCCTTACTTTGAAAGGCCATTTTCGCTGCGCAGGAGGCTTTAGACCGCTCGGCCATGGGGCAGTTTCCAGTTGAACCCTAAGGAGTAGGTTAAGTCCAGCCTTGGCTTCCAAGCTGACGTTTTTCTACACATGTGCTTGTGTATCATGGACAGTAAGAGGGGGCAGGCAAGGAGAGAATTTCTCTCTTTGGGGATCAATAGAGTGTTGTTATTATAACGTCTAAAACGTATGATGGTCTGTCGATAAATCAATAACAATATCAATGAAGTCAATGTTTATCTAAAGGAATCAGAATTCAGGAAAAGCCAGGGGCCGGACCGAGTGTAGGGGGCGTGGCCAGAGACAGCCTGCTGACTGTTCCAAATCATGGGTGCATGTTACAAGTCCGGAACATATTTTAACTTAGTACTAACTTAGCATCATATTTGATCTGATTCGACTGAATATCCCAGGTTTCCATCTCTCATGCATCTGGTGTGACGTGTTTTCAGACTCTCAGGCTGGCGCAAAGAAATCTTACGGGAATTGAACGTCTCACTCCGGTCAGCTGACCAAAGTTGGTAACCTTGGTATTGTGTGTAGGAGATTCGGTATAACTATAATTTCGTTCTCCATTTACATGCCCGTAGTGTCTTTAAGTGTTATGTAGTTTTGCCTGAAACGCAAAAATAAAACATAAGCAATTAAAGCCGATCAGTGGCTCAAATTCTGCTGTAGCGATTGAAGAACTTTTGTCGGAAGTTGGATTCGAACCCACGCCTTACTTCGGAGAACAGAATACCCCTTACTTTGAAAGGCCATTTTCGCTGCGCAGGAGGCTTTAGACCGCTCGGCCATGGGGCAGTTTCCAGTTGAACCCTAAGGAGTAGGTTAAGTCCAGCCTTGGCTTCCAAGCTGACGTTTTTCTACATATGTGCTTGTGTATCATGGACAGTAAGAGGGGGCAGGCAAGGAGAGAATTTCTCTCTTTGGGGATCAATGGAGTGTTGTTATTATAACGTCTAAAACGTATGATGGTCTGTCGATAAATCAATAACAATATCAATGAAGTCAATGTTTATCTAAAGGAATCAGAATTCAGGAAAAGCCAGGGGCCGGACCGAGTGTAGGGGGCGTGGCCAGAGACAGCCTGCTGACTGTTCCAAATCATGGGTGCATGTTACAAGTCCGGAACATATTTTAACTTAGTACTAACTTAGCATCATATTTGATCTGATTCGACTGAATATCCCAGGTTTCCATCTCTCATGCATCTGGTGTGACGTGTTTTCAGACTCTCAGGCTGGCGCAAAGAAATCTTACGGGAATTGAACGTCTCACTCCGGTCAGCTGACCAAAGTTGGTAACCTTGGTATTGTGTGTAGGAGATTCGGTATAACTATAATTTCGTTCTCCATTTACATGCCCGTAGTGTCTTTAAGTGTTATGTAGTTTTGCCTGAAACGCAAAAATAAAACAAAGCAATTAAAGCCGATCAGTGGCTCAAATTCTGCTGTAGCGATTGAAGAACTTTTGTCGGAAGTTGGATTCGAACCCACGCCTTACTTCGGAGAACAGAATACCCCTTACTTTGAAAGGCCATTTTCGCTGCGCAGGAGGCTTTAGACCGCTCGGCCATGGGGCAGATTCCAGTTGAACCCTAAGGAGTAGCTTAAGTCCAGCCTTGGCTTCCAAGCTGACGTTTTTCTACATATGTGCTTGTGTATCATGGACAGTAAGAGGGGGCAGGCAAGGAGAGAATTTCTCTCTTTGGGGATCAATAGAGTGTTGTTATTATAACGTCTAAAACGTATGATGGTCTGTCGATAAATCAATAACAATATCAATGAAGTCAATGTTTATCTAAAGGAATCAGAATTCAGGAAAAGCCAGGGGCCGGACCGAGTGTAGGGGGCGTGGCCAGAGACAGCCTGCTGACTGTTCCAAATCATGGGTGCATGTTACAAGTCCGGAACATATTTTAACTTAGTACTAACTTAGCATCATATTTGATCTGATTCGACTGAATATCCCAGGTTTCCATCTCTCATGCATCTGGTGTGACGTGTTTTCAGACTCTCAGGCTGGCGCAAAGAAATCTTACGGGAATTGAACGTCTCACTCCGGTCAGCTGACCAAAGTTGGTAACCTTGGTATTGTGTGTAGGAGATTCGGTATAACTATAATTTCGTTCTCCATTTACATGCCCGTAGTGTCTTTAACCGGCTGCACAAACTGGATCCGCCTCCATTACGACACAACTTTGCCCTTATTGGCTTAAGAATTTAGTCACATACATGACGTATATCTGCTATTTCTCCCGAGAAGCAGGTAAAGCAGTGGTAACTGCTTTGTAGTTAATTTACCTGGTAAAATTAAGTTTAAATAAATGATATAAATACTGTAATAGTACTCGTGAGCTTTGTTTATTTGTTATTAGTTACTGTAATGTTGCGCTGCTTTATTTGTTTAATCGTCTAGTCTGTGGAGACATTCAAGTTAATCAAATAAGAATTGCACTGTACACTGTACATGACCATAAAAACTTTGTATCCTTGAAATAAATGTTTTTGATCTTTTCCTTGGCAGTTATCTTTTTACACAGGGCCTCTATGTACACGATAGTTTTTTTTTTTCACGACTAACAGTATGGATCAGGAGTTGGTTATTGTAAAAGAAGTAATGTGCATGCAGGTGATATTTGTATAGATTTATCCACACCCTTGTAGCAGTGCTGCCATTGCAGTCAGATCTCGCAAACTAGGAGTATTAGTTGTCTTTATTTCTCTTTATTTCTTGACGCCAACCCTCTCCATTAATCCGGGCTTGGGACTGGCACCTACCTGAGCTGGCTTGCTCCCTTAAGTGGCTGGGTTAGGCTAAACTATATATATATATTTACCAAGACTACAATAAAACATCTCGAAATGTGTAGTCTAGCAAAACGCAGTTTAAAGAAGGTAGCCTACCTGGCGAAATTGCAAACAAATTAAGGGCGTTAGGCAGCCTTTAGATCCTACCCATCATGCACTGCAGTTTTTTGCTAATTCCTCAAATGGAAAACTGTCCATCCATCCATCCATTTTCCAAACCGCTTATCCTACTGGATCGCGGGGGGTCTGGAGCCTATCCCGGAAGCAATGGGCACGAGACAGGGAACAACCCAGGATGGCGGGCCAGCCCATCGCAGGGCACACTCACACACTATTCACTCACGCATACACTCCTATGGGCAATTTAGCAACTCCAATTAGCCTCAGCATGTTTTTGGACTGTGGGGGAAACCAGAGTACCCGGAGGAAACCCCACGATGACATGGGTAGAACATGCAAACTCCACACACATGTGACCCAGGTGGAGACTCGAACCCGGGCCCTAGAGGTGTGAGGCAACAGTGCTAACCACTGCACCACCACGCTGCCCCCTAAATGGAAAACCATTAAATACAAAAGGAAAACAAAAGTGCTGTAAGACTGTATACTTATGTGTATGTTAGTAAAGGCTGTAGCTGACACAACGGACCCCACTAATTAGAAAGGGGTAATTGTACACATGTGGCATCCAGTATGTTCTTCTATAACAGTTTTTAAAAAAAAAAAAAAAAACTCACATTACACAAATTGGCACTATCAAAACGAGGATTATGGGGAAAATGGGGACTGTGATGGAGATTACATACACGTAGGCATGGTATTTAGTTTTTTTTAATCTGGTCACCTTCCAGAGTAATTGTAAACTAAAACCATCTTCACCCTATTTGATTCTTTATAAATGGACAATCAGTCGTGCAGTAAATGGGGGTATAGAGAGACACAGAGCTTGTCTAACAAGAAACCCTGGGAAGCTAACATTAATAGGGTGGGTATGGATAGCAAAACCATTGATACAGATTACAGATTTATATCTCACCTGAACCCTGGCGGGCTCCGTGCCAATAGGGGTTGGGATTAGGGTTAGTTAACTTAAGTAGTAATATTGATGTGTATATTCTCCTATTCTCCAGTCAGTGAATCGTGAAACGTAATGTTAATATGTTTCTATACCTATATGTTCTGCTTAAAAACCCATAAAGGCAAGCACAGTGTTTAGACATTCTGTTACTTAGACTAGTAAACACTAAGATCCTTCAGCTTTCAATTAACCTGACACAACAGTCTAAACAACAAATGTGTGCCATGTCATTTGTCATCTTTACATCTTGTATCCTTTATATGGTAATTGGATTTTCAAGGTGGAATTGCAGGTCGATCATTTTAAGGATCTAGATGTAAACCTCCCTGGTGTTGCTTTAATATTTTTTTTGCACAATTTGCTTCACACACTTCCTCCAGCAGAGAAGCTTACAATACTACACCCCACCAAATGACTGGATGATGCCTTTTTATTTAAGGTCTGGCTGTGAGCCTCGATTACCGATACACTATCTTCAGGCTCCTGCCGGGATCAGTCAGTATGGTGGACCTTTGGAGGAATGGGTACAAAACCATCAGGAAAGTTTGCAGGTGCTTCAAGAGTATGTGAAGGCTTAGTTGGAGGAACAAGCCACACCACGAAATCGGAAACACAATGAGTTGGTTAATGATTAGGGGTTTGATGAAGGTCAGCTGGTGTGTTTGCGGAACCATGTTCGAGGTAAAATACAGGATCATTGGGATGCCTGTTTGTATATGGTAGTTCGGTGTCCCCAAGATCAGGGTGCAGTTTACTCTGCAACTCCAATGGAGGGGGACGGGGTTGTCCGTCAAGTTCACCGAACAGAGTTGCGTCCAGTACCACAGGGGGTTGTTATGTCAGGGGAAGATGTTCTGGTAATGTCTCCTGAGTCTGGGTTGCCCACAGGGGCAACAGAAATGGAATCGGATGAGGACTCTGTGATTTTACGGGGACAGGGCTGGTGGGAGGGGTCGCAATAGAGCATCCACAAGTAGGCCTCGTATAATGGAGGAGGTTATGTCCCCCCCGAGGTGTAGAGACCAGTTAAACGTTCGGTGAGGTCCACCACTGGTCATCATACCAACCCTTATAAGTTACCACGGTCAGTGAATGATCGTTCGGTTGGGGAGGAAGACCAGTGGTTTGGGGATAGAATTCTTAGCTGTGATCGTTGGGTCATCAATTTCATTTTGGGGGATGGATTGTAGCCAGGCAATTATAGGCAGGTATAGGAACTGCAGTTCGGACTGGAGGCATAGCCGGGGCGAGATGGCTGTGCATGCTCCGATGGTAGGGCATATTGGCAAAGGAGCAGGCACGGGAAAGACAGGCAGGGTCCTGATAGATTTGGTGGAGCATCGGCGGGCATATTGAATTTGCAGTGTAGCAGCCTTTCTGTTTGCTTGTTTCAGGGGTGAACAATCTTATCCGCAAAGGGCCGGTGTGTATGCAGGTTTTCGCTGCAACTCCCTAATTAGATTTCTAATTAGAGGACTGATTAGCTGAAGAGTCCTCATACCTGGTTTTGAAGAGCTGACCTAAAGGTTACCCCAAAAACCTGTTTTTTTTTTGTTTGAATGGGGCAGTGAGTCATGGGGTAAACTACTGTTCTTTAGGGGTTTTCAAGGTGGAATTACGGGTCGATAATTTTAAGGATCAGGTTGTAAACCTCCCTGGTGTTGCTTTAATATGTTTTATCTGAGGTTGTATCGTGTATTATCAAGCCAGCCGGCTTAGTGGCCTCGGGAGCGGGGTTTAGTGGGAGCAGCTGGCTAGTTTTATTTTCTTTTTTGTTTGTGTCTTTTTCTTTGTTGTATGTATATTTTGGGTTCATTATTAGGCAGGCTGGGCCTTTTGGCACCTGTAGTCTGGGTGCTGGATTGCCCATAGGGGTCTTTTTTATTGCTGTGATTTGCTGTGTCATTCACTAGTGTGATTTGTGCTGGAGTGTTTTTAAGGTTGTGCTGTGGCGTGTACCTGAGCAAACTTTGGGCAACCTGTTCTCTTGTTGGCTTTATTGACAAAGGGTGGATTAGTCTAATTACGGCCTGCTACAAATAGCTGCATATAACGTATAAAAAAAATCACCTTATGGGTGCTCCGTAGGGTAGCAAGATCTTGAGTTTTTTTTACAGTACTCGGGTACGTTTTAAAATTTTCGACCAATCAGCAAACATTATTCTGACAGCATAGCTGGGAAACCAATGAAAAGTGAGTGCAACGTTCTAGAACTTGACTTCGGGTTGACGCTCCCTATAAAAGAGCTGGGTACTGCTTCAAGGCGTTCAGTTGGCGCTACCTCCTGATAGAGTAGCACTGTACGGCTCTTGTTCCGTAAAACAACATCAAAAGGATGAAAAAAAAACAATATTTAAAGAAGACGAAAAAAATCAATTTTTAAAGAAGACGAAAAAAACATCGTCTAAAAAAATAAGCCAAAAAAAATAATATCCGAAGAAGGAAAAACATGCAAAGTAAAAAAAACAAACAAAAATAAAAAACAATATCCAAAGAAGAAGGAAAAAAACATCCAAAGGGAGAAAAGAAGAACTGAAGGGCCAACGAGGTAGGAGGAAATACAAATTTCGTTTCAGCACCGTTGGAGTGCCAAGCCGTGAAAAGCATTTGGCCAGAAGACAAGGTAAGTGTTGTACCTGTTATTTTAAAACAGCGCTTTTCAAAATGCTGCTTTATAATCGTTTGAGATCGTTAGCCAGTGTGACAGGTGAAGGCTTTTTGAGTTTACCAACATAAAGTTTTATTTCTGTATTAGGACATTGTCAGGAACAATGATGTGTTCATCGCTATGATGTGGTCAAAAAGCGATGCATTGAATCTTAGAAACATTTGTGATTTTTCAAACGATGCTTTTCCTTTTATTTAATCAGTAAAATTTCCATCGGTTTTATATAGTGCCCCTTGAAATATGTCTTTAGCTCATTTTCCGGGCATTTTACTAGAATGCATCCTGAGAAATACACAAGCTCTGCTGCATTTCCGTGCCTCGATGTTTAGTGCCGAGTATAATTGTTGCAGTTGCCTTTTATATATTCCATGAGACCTGTTGGTACCAAGAGAAGTGTGAGACTGTCAGGGTGAATTTATCATACAATCGCACGCATAAATACCTGAGGGTTGCCAGTCCTTTTGCGTTGTTACAGGAGGACTAGAGCTGACGAATGTGTTTCTACACACTATCAAGGGCATTGTAGTACAGTTTTCTCAGGTGGGAGAATGCTGCCGATCTCCTATTTGACAATACAGCCCTTGATATATTAGAATATTACAGAACTAGAAGCCTTTTGCAAGGAAGAATGTGAGAAAATCCCAAGTACAAGAACTGAAAGCCTTTCAGCTGGCTATAAGAAGCGCTTGTAAGCTGTGATATCTGGCAGAGGAGGTGTTACTAAGTACTGATTACGTAGGGTGCCCAAACTTTTGCAGAGTGCCATAATAATGTTTTTATTTTGTAATTTTGTTCAATTTATGGCATAAAAAGTAACTATTCATCAATGTTTGCTGAAAATATTGTGTATTTTTCCCCCAGTTCCTAAAGAGACTGTATTAACTGATATTGTTGCTTTTGTAATTGAAAAGATGTTATTTGTCAAGGGGTGCCAAACCTTTGCATAAGACTGTACACAGTGTGTGTATGTGTTTATGTGAGTGTGTGTCTGTGTGTGTGTGTGTGTGTATATATATATATATGTGTGTGTGTGTATATATTTCTGTATATGCATGTGTATATATATATTTATATATAGTTCACACACATTCAAACTTATTTGAATACACATTCAAAATTATTTTTATTATTATTATTTTCGTTTTTTTTTTTTTTTGTGTTTTAAAATTTTTTATTTTTGCAATGGAAATAAAAATAAAGCAGTCCTCCGTAGAGGAGGGATGGTGGATGGAATATATATATAAAATAATTGTCACACAACCGGGGTGACATGCCTTGCCTGCTCACCCAATTTTAGTGCACTTTAGTTATCCAGAATGACCATCTAGTCTCGATACACCCATGAATATATATGTATATATATATATATATATATATATATATATATATATATATAGTTTTTCTGTTTTTTTTTTGCAATAGACAATAAAAATAACGCAGTTCTCCGTAAAGGAGGGATGGTGGATGGAATATATATATATATATATATATATACATTTATATAAAATAATTGTCACACAACCTGGGTGACATGCCTTGCCTGCTCACCCAGTTTTAGTGCACCTTAGTTATCCATAATGACCATCTAGTCTCGATACATCCATAAATATATATGTATATATATATATATATATATATATATATAGTTTTTTTATTTTTTTCGTAATGGACAATAAAAATAACGCAGTTCTCCGTAAAGGAGGGATGGTGGATGGAATATATATATACATATATACATTTATATAAAATAATTGTCACACAACCTGGGTGACATGCCTTGCCTGCTCACCCAGTTTTAGTGCACCTTAGTTATCCATACTGACCATCTAGTCTCGATACACCCATAAATATATATACTGAACAAAAATATAAACGCAACACTCTTGTTTCTGCTCCCATTTTTCATGAGATGGACTTAAAGACCTACAATTCATTCCAGATACACAATATTACCATTTCTCTCAAACATTTCTCACAAATCAGTCTAAATGTGTGATAGTGAGCACTTCTGCTTTGCTGAGATAATCCATCCCACCTCACAGGTGTGCCACATCAAGATGCTGATCTGACATCATGGGTAGTGCACAGGTGTACCTTATACTGCCCACAATAAAAGGCCACCCTGGAATGTGCAGTTTTTTGCTTTATTGGGGGTCTGGGGACTCAGAACCGGTCAGTATCTGGTGTGACCACCATTTGCCTCATACAATGCAACACATCTTCTTCGCATAGAGTTTATCAGATTGTCAATTGTGGCCTGTGGAATGTTGGTCCACTCCTCTTCAATGGCTGTGCGAAGTTGTTGGATATTAGTGGGAACTGGTACACGCTGTCGTATACGCCGGTCAAGCACATCCCAAACATGCTCAACGGGTGACATGTCCGGTGAGTATGCTGGCCATGCAAGAACTGGGACATTTTCAGCTTCCAAGAACTGTGTACAGATCCTTGCAACATGGGGCCGTGCATCATCTGTCTGAGTGGCTGGTCTCAGACGATCTTGGAGGTGAACCTGCTGGATGTGGAGGTCCTGGGCTGGTGTGGTTACACGTGGTCTGCGGTTGTGAGGCCGGTTGGATGTACTGCCATATTCTCTGAAACGCCTTTGGAGACGGCTTATGGTTGAGAAATGAACATTCAATGCACGAGCAACAGATCTGGTTGACATTCCTGCTGTCAGCATGCCAATTGCACGCTCCCTCAATGCTTGTGGCATCTGTGGCATTTTGCTGTGAGACAAAACTGCACATTCCAGGGTGGCCTTTTATTGTGGGCAGTATAAGGTACACCTGTGCACTACCCATGATGTCAGATCAGCATCTTGATGTGGCACACCTGTGAGGTGGGATGGATTATCTCAGCAAAGCAGAAGTGCTCACTATCACACATTTAGACTGATTTGTGAGAAATGTTTGAGAGAAATGGTAATATTGTGTATCTGGAATGAATTGTAGATCTTTAAGTCCATCTCATGAAAAATGGGAGCAAAAACAAAAGTGTTGCGTTTATATTTTTGTTCAGTGTATGTATATGTATACATATAGTTTTTTTTGTGTTTGTGAAAACGGGTCTTTAATCGGGGAAACGGAGCGGGTAGAGCAGGACGGAACGCAGGCATTGACAAACTACAATGACGGACAGGGCAAACAGGTAAGACCAGGACTTAAAATAGGTCATGACTAATCAAAGTAATCGGGCAAAGCAGGAGACGATCAGGGAAGCACACGTGGGTAATCAGGGGGCGTGGCACACACGAGGAGCGGACAAGCCGGGCATATATGTATATCTATATAAAACCTCATTAATGAGGGACAGGGAACAGAACGGACAGACAGAACTGGCACAGGGGAAGGAGCCAGGACAAGACTTGACATAAGACAGGAAAGGCAGAGAAACAGATCAGAAAGGGGGACACGGAGGGAACAGGCAGGACAAAAGGACCGGGAGTGAACGAAGGGAACATCGGGGAAAGAGGAGCAGAAGCCAGAGGGACGAGGGACAAAGAGAGGAGGGACAGAGACAGGAGGAACAAAGCGAGGGGGAGCAGAGGCAGGAGGGACAAAGACGGGAGGCCAGGGAGAGAAGGAGGGGGAACCAAGAGGAGCCCGAGGGAGACCCAGCGGGCGACGGGAGGCAGCCGGAAGGGCTGCAGGCGGCCGGGAGGCCGGAGCCGGAGGGGCCGAGGAGACGGGGTGAGGGACAGACGCAGGGACGAAGGAGGGAGTCGGAGGGGAGACCAGGGAAGGGGACGAAGGAGCTGGAAGGGACCCTGGCGAGGGCAAGGAGAGAGGGGGAGCCGCAGCAGACGGCGACGTCCTCCGACACGCCAGAGCGGGAGGACCAGCAGGCGAATGAGGAGCCGCCGTCGGGGGGCCCGCAGGCAACCGATAAGACGCCGGAGGAGGGACCGAGGCAGGGCGACGAGGCCGCGGAGGGGGACCCGCAGACGACAGCCGACCCGGAGGGCCAGGACCCGCAGGTGCCGACCAAGCCCTAGCGCCGGCGAGGGAGGGCGAGCCAGGGGGCTGGGCGGGTGGGACCCCAGCCGTGCGTCTGTGTCCTCTCCCCTTATGGGACACAGACATAAGGACCTGCGGCCGGGGTCGGGCTCGTCGGGGTGAGGGTACCAGAGTCACAGGGGGAGAAGGGACTGGAGTGGGGCCAGGGACTGGAGCTGCAGGCTGCAGAGGGGGCGCCTGCCCGGGAGCTGCAGGCAGGGAAAGCGCCTCGGACGTGGGCGCGGTAGCTGCAGGCAGCGGAGACGGCTGCTCGGGCTCTGGGGCCGCAGGGGGCACTTATTTTATTATATAAAATAAGTGTCACACAACCGGGGTGACATGCCTTGCCTGCTTGTGGGATGAGGAAGACTCAGGGACTGGAAATGGGATTAAAACTGAAGATGTGCTCATTCCTTTGTGTATTTACAAATTTTCCTTCCGTCAGACATGAGGAGTTTGCTGCTATATTTGGCACTAATAGAGATTCTGATGCTGCTATTTTTATTGTCTATTAGTTTGTTATTATTTACAAGTTCTGTTGTGTTTTTGCATTTTTCTCTTCTGGTTAATTAACTGCTGTCTGTTTGCTGTGAAGTATGAGTGTGGTGAGTAAGACTCAGGGACTGGAAGTGGGATTACAACTAAAGATAACATGCTTATTCCTTTTTGTATTGTTTACAAATTTCCTTCCGTCAAACATGAGGAGTTTGCTGCTATATTGTGCACTAACAGAGATTCTGATGCTGCTATTTTTATTGTTTATAAATGTGTTATTGTTTCCAGTATTCAAGTATTCGAGTATTCAATAAATGCTAAATTGAGAAATTTTGTGTATCGTTTGTTATTATTAGTGTGATATTTTACCATGCAAATAGAGGGGAAAACGTCCAATTATCGGCCAAAAAAAATCAGCAGCATATATCGGCCATCGCCTGACCCTTGACTTGAAAAACCCATATCGGTCGACCTCTAGTAACAGTACATTCTGTCCAATTCATCCATCGAGTTAAGTCACACACCCACTTGAGGGGGCACTCCGGCAGACGTGAGGATGGGGATGTTCTTTCCGCTATAACATCCACTGCAGAAGTACATCTCGCTCCTGTTCACAGGGCTTACTTCAATGATGAAGCAGGGCTGGTTGTCTGGACAAGAAGTTGTCCTGCTGCTGGGTCTCGGTGCCGTTTTTCCACCTAAGCTTGAAGGTGGAAATGTGTTCCAACTTGGTCCCTGGGACTGCAGCATAGCCAAACATCGCGAGCAGCGTCGGCCACACCCACCACCAGAACCATCACACCGTCCTATACACATAAAGAAGAACTAAAACATAGAGTGTTGTGACAATCTATGCGTTAATGTTTGGCAGCATAGGTGATTCATTAAAATTATACCGAAGAATGGAAAATGTGATATTTAGAATATTTTTTGCCATTTAGTAGCTAATTTAAGCACTTACCCAATGCCTCAATTTGTTTTAGGTCAGTAATGTCTGAGCCAAAAGAATGAATGTATGAATTTAATACAATTCACCCACTCCCACCCACACACAAATCTGAAATTCAATTTAAGACACTTCTTAAACATTAGTGCATTAACAAAAAAGGAAAATCTTAAGAGATTCAGTAGG
This sequence comes from Brienomyrus brachyistius, assembly GCF_023856365.1. Taxonomy (NCBI): domain Eukaryota; kingdom Metazoa; phylum Chordata; class Actinopteri; order Osteoglossiformes; family Mormyridae; genus Brienomyrus; species Brienomyrus brachyistius. The sequence continues at coordinate 1,366,347 of NW_026042344.1, forward strand.
ATTTTCTATGTTAGACTTAAGCTAATAGTTCAATAGTTTTTACATATTTCAATATACCAATTTGACTTTAATGTTGAAACAGATGCTAAAACATGGAATAATTTCATAACTAGAGAAACATGTTATTCACAAACACTAGCAAAGGTAGCTTATAGTTAAGCTTACTTAAGTCAGCAAGTCAGGCTACAGTGTGTAAGAATAGTCGTAAACGATAATTTGTCTCAGTCTTACATGACAGAATAAGTAAACAGAAAATATAAAATGGCTGAAACAGCGTCATTAACGCCAGCTACAGTAGAGGCGCAGAAAAGGTGTCATGACTGAAGTATTCCCAAACTCTGGAAGACCGTATGCGAGCCTTTTTTGCCGCGTGTTTCTCCAGAGGCTCCGGAGCTCCGCTGGTTGACACAGCCATGTTGGTTCATGTGCAGGGGGACGAGCGGCAAATTTCTTTTTTGCAGGGTGGTAGGTGATGTCTCATTAATATTTATTAATTTACTTACAAAATGGTGCGGCACTGCATCCAAGCCTGCGGCACTCAGAGTCACAAATACAGTGGAAACCATTTGTAGTAATTACGTCTGTCTGGCTGATTTCCAACTAATTGATATTTGTATATTTATTACATGAATATAAGGTAATATAAGGTAATAGAAGAGGTATTTAATGGTTTTCCATCTGAGGAATTTGCAAAAAACTGCAGTGCATGATGGGTCGGACCTAAAGGCTGCCTTAACGTCCTCATCTGTATGACGACATACATCAAGACTAGGAAGGTGCATAATGTTCATGTCTGGTTGCGTTTGTTGGTCCAGAAAGTAATTCAATTTCGCCATGTAGGTTACGTTCTTAAAAACTGCTTGGATATAGCCCGATTATATGCTGTGGGCCTTTTAATTTCTTTGTTTACCAGGTAGGCTACCTTCTTTAAACTGCGTTTTGTTAGACTACATATTTAGGGAGGTCTTTATAAATTTATAGTAGTCTTCATAAATATGTGCATAGTTTAGCCTAACCCAGCCACTTAAGGGAGAAAGCCAGCTCAACTAGGTGTCGGTCCCAAGCCCGGATTAATGGGGAGGGTTGGCGTCAAGAAATAAAGAGACTGTATCTTCACTGCATGACTGATGTCAAAATGTGTGAAATATGTGGTTGTATTAATAAATGCATTAAAGTAGGTTAATGATTCTGTGCTGTCTAAATTGTATAGAAAATTTCTACGTATAGCCAAACAAATCTCCTCCTGTTTGAAAAGGCATAGAAAAAGCAATTTAGCCACTAAAACTTTACAGTTTTTGTGAGGGACAGTCGAATTCTCTCGTTTCTCTCGTCAAGTTTTTTTGTGATCCTGCACCTACACTTTGCCGGCCCCAGGAGGATGGGCTCCCCCTTTGAGTTTGGTCCCTCCCAAGGTTTCTTCCTTCTTGGGAGTTTTTCCATGCTATCGGCGCCTATGGCTTACTCACTGGGGGCTTTGGGTGGGCATGATATAAAGCAAAGCATTTTCCCTCCCAGTTTCCTCCTCTGGTCCACATTGCAGGACCATCAGCCATCAGAAACAGCCAGACGGTCTCCTTCAGCTTCTTTAGTGTCCTTGGAAGCCAAGGCAGTTTTAGGTCTGAGAAGAGGTTTATCAGAAGGACACATATTACGTCGTTTGTCCTGAAATGTAACATGGGGAGGAAAAGTTAAGCGGTTTAGTCAGATTGGAGTCGTTTATTCAGCAGTGGCAGCGCCAGTGACTTAATGCTACAGGTGCTATAGGGGAGTGAGATTATTTAGACCGGGTGCTTTAGCTTTTCAGCTTATGTAGATGGTGTATAGAAGCACACAGCACGATAAGCTACAGCATGGATAAAATAGGATAAAATATGAAATTCTAACGTCTAGCTCACAGAGCCTCTATGTGTACTTTGAAGAAAAAATACACTACAAGTATGCTGTAAAAACCGCAAAAATGTCTTACACAATATACAGATTTTACAGATAGTTAAAGAAAAAATGAAACCAATATTTTGGGGGTGCTGTGGGGGTACTATGGTCATTGGAGGAGGAGCTAGAGCCCCCCCCCCCAAGCTTTTCCTTGGTGCTGCCACTGTTGTTCAGATTAAAAGTAACATTGTCATTAATAAACAGTACTCTGATCAAATTTTTGCATGTACAAACACAATCAAAGTTTAACCACATGTTTAGACACAATTCACACACCTGTTACATTTCCATAATGCTAAGACTCTCTACACTTACTTCATCCACTTTCTTGTTTGGTACACAGTCATTTGATGGATGTGTAAGATCATTACCAGACCGTCTGCTGCAAACTCTACAGTTAATGAATGGCTGCAAAAACACACAGACACACAAAAACAGTATTTAAAGAGTGGTGGGCAATAAATACAGTGAGAGAAGGTGTAGTAAAGATATATCTAATGATTTAAGGCAGAGCTGCTGGAGTGCAGGGTTTAATGACACAGAACAATTTTAGAGGAAAGAGCTTCCAAAGCAGGGTCACCATAAGGCTATATTATACAAAGCAAGTTCATCTAAAAGTATGAACAACAAATCCCGTTTAACTGAACACTGCTCTGTATTAAAATACTGTCCTCCGATCAAGCTAAGTGGTCCTGTAGTTCACTATTTAAAGAGGTAAATTTAAAGGGTAATTCACACTGCACATCTACCCTGCTCTGACCAGGTTTAATTACTGGCTTTCTAATTAAAACAAGAGTTAAGTCCTGCCCTTTCACCACAAAACACCACACTGCCATTTAAGGCTGATTTCAACAATGAGTTTTAGTTAACCTGGCTCGATTGAGTTAACTCTGGGTATGTAAAACCCGCTTTGTAGTACAGCCCACAGGTCTTTAAATAAGGCCAGCTAGGGTTCATAGCTCGAAGCATAATCTACAGGTCACCCCTCAGATGATTAGCATTTGCTTCTGCCTGGTAATCCAGCCTTTAAGCCTGTAAACCTACTAAAATTTGAGAATAAGGTGAAGGAACTGGCTCTTTGAGGCCACCTATGTATTTGTTACTTTATTGTTGGCTAACTTTCCCCCGCAGGGCATCAAAAAAGTTAACATGAACCTAAATTAATTTGCTAACTGATATGTCCAATGCTCACAGTCACAGTGACTCTTTACTTACCCTCTTGTCCATGAAAATACAGTCAGCCCGATGGTCTGTTGCAGTTGACTTTGGACATTTTGTTGCTCTCAAGAGAATCTCAATGTCAATGTATTCACTGCTGATCTAAATCACATAAACACGTTATATACAAAATTGCCTACAACTGTTTTAAAGGCAATATAACAAACAATAATCACCCAAAAAATGGCAAACTGTCACAGACTTGACTGCAGCAGATTCAGAGAGAAACTGTGAGAAGGTAAAATTGACCAGGGCTGAGATATACAACCATCACTTTCATTGTGAAGAGACATTAAGCATCATATGCATTGAAATTAAAACATCAAAATCAATGTGATACTCATTAGTTCAGCTTGCAGATGATGAAAGTTTCACACTTTTGTAAACACTTTCTCAGCAGTTACCTTCGGACGGCCCTGGATGTTATAGAAATTCATGTGCTGACGGGTTCCTTGATGAGCATTTTCGACTGCGAGTTTAATGGCCGTCTTGTGAGTGCAGGGAGACTGTGGTAATCTTGCTGGGCCTCTGTGGAGATAAGCAGAGCTCCATAAGCCAAAACCAGAAGCAGCAGGCGGGTCATCTTCCTCTCAGCTTTGAAGGGAGAAGCAGGACTGAGGACACTGATCTGTGGTCCCCTTATCCAGCACGTCCAGGGGCGTGTCCTTCACTCGAAACAAACAGACCTTTGAACAACATTGGAAAACTCTTCAGGATGAATTGAGGCAGGTGGTCAAGTGGGTTTATTGTTATTTCAGCAATATACACAGTACACAGTGAAAGGAAACATTGTTCCTCCTGGACCACGGTGCAACACAAAGAAGAAAAACAGAAACAACACAAGATGACACAAGTGCGGGCAAGATAGAACTATACAGAGTGAAAGGAGCACAAACAGAGGGAGAAAGTGCAAGATAAACACAAGAGCAACAATACAATACTACAGGACAAGACAGCGCAGTCAAGAACACAGAGTGCAGCCAGAGCTAACCTGAATAGGGGCATCAAGGTTGCCAGGCAGGCAGAGAAACAGAAAATAGAGGTCTACTTCACATACAACAACCCACAGTGGGTGTGGCAGGGAATACAACACATTACAAACTTCAAAGGCAACAACACCGTCACTGTTAACAGCAACGCCCTTTTAGCAAAGGAGCTAAACAGCTTCTTTGCTCGTCTGGAGGAACACAGAGCAGACATAGCCACACTGCCCCCTCCCCCAATCTCCAGCACTCACAGACTCCCTCTGCAGGAACACCACGCGAGAAGGCACATTGCATCTCTAGGTGTGTGGAGTTTAAGACAAGGCAAGTGATGCTACGATAACATAATTCCTTGGTAAGACCCCACCTAGAATATTGTGTGCGGGTTTGGTTACCATACCTTAAGAAGGACATTGCTGCCTTGGAAAAGGTGCAACGTAGGGCAACGAGAATGATTCCTGGTCTTAGAGGAATGTCTAATGAGGAGAGGTTAGCTGAGCTGAATCTGTTTAGCCTCGAGCAAAGGAGACTAAGGGGGGACATAATCCAGGTGTTTAAGATTCTAACAGGTCTGGATGCTGTTCAGCCAAATGGCTATTTCAATGTTAGTTTAAATACCAGAACTCGTGGCCATAAGTGGAAATTAGCTGGAGAACATTTTAAAACGAATTTGATGAAGCATTTCTGTACACAGCGTGTAGTTAGAGTATGGAATAGTCTTCCTGTTATTGTAACACAAGCTAAAACCCTGGGTTCTTTTAAATCAGAGCTAGATAAGATTTTTGAGCTATTAGCTAAGTTCTCCTCAAAGGAGCTTGATGGGCCGAATGGCCTCCTCTCATTTGTAAATCTCTTTGGTTCTTATGAGTCAGCTTACAGAGATGAGGTCCAGAAACTGATAGGTTGGAGTTCAGCAAACAATTTGGCACTAAACAGCACAAAGACAAAGGAATCACTGACTTCAGGAAGGATGGAGGCGACACTGGCCTGCCTAGATGGATGGATGGATGTTTTTATTGACATTGTAAGTACAATGAGATTTAGTTTGGAACGCGCCAGCAGCTACACAGTATATTTACAATTATATAGATTGTGAGGCATAAAATAAGGTGTGAGTAATATAACATAACGACATAATATAAGTAATCATTAATTAATCATTACAGATGGTATGAGGTGTGAACCGCTAGGCTGCTATGGCATGTTTGGTATCAAACCGATGGAAAATCACTCCAGTTTCCAAATCTGGTCAGTGGTTACCACGAAAGTGAATATATCAAAAGTTACACCAGCCTAACGAAAATCATCAATACAAGGGAAATCACTCTGGTCATAAATCTCAAAAGGACTGATACAGACCCCCTTCCGAAAGCCCGCCAAATGGATGGTCAGCCATTGGTCCAGGAGTCGAATTCCTGGTCACTCCTATTCACGAACTTTACACTATAAAACCTGGCACCTCAGAACAAAGCCAGGAGAGGAGAAACAGAAGGGAGGAGAAAACAAAAGACCATCAGCACGAAGAGAGGCAGAGAACATCAGCCCAAGAGAAGAGAAGCCCACAAGAAGCCCTCCTGAAGCCTATCAGTGAAGACCCAGCTGGACAGAGAACTGCAACCAAGCCCAAGCTTCACCAGGAGAGGGAATCAGAGGGGCTCCACTCCAACAACCGCTGCAAACACCGCGCCTCCCTGAGTGCCATCACCCATCAGCTCATCAGCCTCCGCAACCAACTGCCAAGACCCCCCCCCCCCCCCCACTCTGCAACCAAGTAAACAAACTTCCTTTCATTTATAACAACCTAAACTCCTATTCACCTGCTATATTACTTTAGGACAGTATTTCCACAAATTGCTTGCTTTGCAGAACAGTATTTTCCCTTTTAAGGTTACTCATTTTAAATCTGGTCATTGCATTTTCATGATTACATTGTTTGTGTCCACTCCGTTATTTCGTGTTTATTGTTTGTTAGGTGTAATGTCTGTCTTATGTTAGTTATAGGAATAAATGCATGTCTTTTACACAACTTCAGCCTCCGTTCATTGAGTGCTCACAAGAATCCCTGCCTGTGCGATCTACGCTCTGAAACCTCAAATTCGCCTGAAATATCGCGAGACTCTCTCTCATTGGCCGTGAGGGGAGCTTCGCTACCGATCGTTTACATTACCTGGTGACGCAGCTCGTTGGACAAGCCTTCTATTCTAACCCAGGTTATTACGTGATACTGGTTATTAATGAGTTCCATTTAAGTCACACATTAACAGACTCACGGTGTTTCGCAATTGAGTTTGAGCCGACCATTCAGCATAAAAATTGGTTAATAATCACAAGGCACAAGGTTTAAACTTATTCTGAGCACACAATTTAAACTTTTTATGACCGAACGTGCAGTGAAGAAGCGCTACTGTCAACTGGTTGCAAAAGTCGCACTCATGGCAATCTGAAGGCATTTAAGCGGGATCATATGGGCTTATTATAGTTATTTTTATTTCTATTATTAGTAGTTATATTATTTTGTTTTATTTTCGGTGATTTCATTGTAGTTCTTTCGTATTAAACTGCAGTAAACTTTAACCCTATGTCTGACGAGATTCTCAGATGTAGCGCTTTGTTTCCAGGTTCAATTCGGACGAGTGTCTCCGTTTCTATATATCCTGGGAGAGATCTCTCTATTAGCGAACGGGAATACTTGTTATGAGGTTCTAACCTAAATTATGTTGCGCTTGGACATAAGACCGATAGCTTAGTTACCTATCAGGATCATACTCGTATGTGTGTGCCTGCTTTAGACAAAGCAAGTTTAACACAACTTTGCGCTGTGAGCCAAGTGTGTGTCATTTAGAAATTGGGAGTCTCCTGTGCTTGAGACCCGCCGTGGTTAAGCACCATTTGCGACGAGATATAGTGCACTCACAATTTAAATCTGTCGCCGTAACGCGTGCGCCGTCTCGCTTCAGTAATTGTTTTAAGGGGTGATGACGAAGATGACGAATTTACTTTCCTGAAGAGGAGCAGGATGGGTCACGCGTTCTGTAAGATTTGTCTCCCACGGGGAAGGAACGATGTCAGTCGGCATGAAAAATCCAAGTCATTAGTGAATGACAGAGCCGCATGAGTGAACATGAAAAATTAATAGAAAATAAATGACAAATGGTTATTTTATATTTTATATATTTTATATATTTATATTTATATTATATTTTATATAATTTATATTATTTTATATTTCCTGTCTTAAAATGTAAGGGATACTGGAGCCTGGTTGCGGTGGTGGGATGGCTCACGGCGGGTGCCGGAAAATTTCCTTTATTTTCAAATCCAAACCTTGACAGGTATGCTGCTGTTCCAAATCATGGGTGCATGTTACAAGTGCGGAACATATTTTAACTTAGTACTAACTTAGCATCATATTTGATCTGATTCGACTGAATATCCCAGGTTTCCATCTCTCATGCATCTGGTGTGACGTGTTTTCAGACTCTCAGGCTGGCGCAAAGAAATCTTACGGGAATTGAACGTCTCACTCCGGCCAGCTGACCAAAGTTCGGTAACCTTGGTATTGTGTGTAGGAGATTCGCTATAACTATAATTTCGTTCTCCATTTACATGCCCGTAGTGTCTTTAAGTGTTATGTAGTTTTGCCTGAAACGCAAAAATAAAACAAAGCAATTAAAGCCGATCAGTGGCTCAAATTGTGCTGTAGCGATTGAAGAACTTTTGTCGGAAGTTGGATTCGAACCCACGCCTTACTTGGGAGAACAGAATACCAGAATAGAGTAGGTTAAGTCCAGCCTTGGCTTCCAAGCTGACGTTTTTCTACATATGTGCTTGTGTATCATGGACAGTAAGAGGGGGCAGGCAAGGAGAGAATTTCTCTCTTTGGGGATCAATAGAGTGTTGTTATTATAACGTCTAAAAAGTATGATGGTCTGTCGATAAATCAATAAGAAAATAAATGAAGTCGTTTTCGCGAACACGCTGGAAAAGCCAGGGGCCGGACCGACTGTAGGGGGCGTGGCCAGAGACAGCCTGCTGACCATAGCTGTCAAGTCTCCCGTTTTGGCCGGGAAACTACCGTATTTTACTTCTCTTTCCCGCCGTCCTCCCGTATTAGTATTTTCCCGTAAATCTCCCTTATAATAATATATATATATATATATATATATATTATATTATATAGTTGCTGGATAGTGTAGTGGTAAGTTCGCCGCCTTTCACACGGGAGACCGGGGTTCGAATCCCGGTTGTGGCCAAAAATATATTTTATATATTTTATATATTTTATATATTTATATTTATATTATATTTTATATAATTTATATTATTTTATATTTCCTGTCTTAAAATGTAAGGGATACTGGAGCCTGGTTGCGGTGGTGGGATGGCTCACGGCGGGTGCCGGAAAATTTCCTTTATTTTCAAATCCAAACCTTGACAGGTATGCTGCTGTTCCAAATCATGGGTGCATGTTACAAGTCCGGAACATATTTTAACTTAGTACTAACTTAGCATCATATTTGATCTGATTCGACTGAATATCCCAGGTTTCCATCTCTCATGCATCTGGTGTGACGTGTTTTCAGACTCTCAGGCTGGCGCAAAGAAATCTTACGGGAATTGAACGTCTCACTCCGGCCAGCTGACCAAAGTTGGTAACCTTGGTATTGTGTGTAGGAGATTCGGTATAACTATAATTTCGTTCTCCATTTGCATGCCCGAAGTGTCTTTAAGTGTTATGTAGTTTTGCCTGAAACGCAAAAATAAAACAAAGCAATTAAAGCCGATCAGTGGCTCAAATTGTGCTGTAGCGATTGAAGAACTTTTGTCGGAAGTTGGATTCGAACTTGGGATGCCTTACTTGGGAGAACAGAATACCAGAATAGAGTAGGTTAAGTCCAGCCTTGGCTTCCAAGCTGACGTTTTTCTACATATGTGCTTGTGTATCATGGACAGTAAGAGGGGGCAGGCAAGGAGAGAATTTCTCTCTTTGGGGATCAATAGAGTGTTGTTATTATAACGTCTAAAAAGTATGATGGTCTGTCGATAAATCAATAACAATATCAATGAAGTCAATGTTTATCTAAAGGAATCAGAATTCAGGAAAAGCCAGGGGCCGGACCGAGTGTAGGGGGCGTGGCCAGAGACAGCCTGCTGACTGTTCCAAATCATGGGTGCATGTTACAAGTCCGGAACATATTTTACCTTAGTACTAACTTAGCATCATATTTGATCTGATTCGACTGAATATCCCAGGTTTCCATCTCTCATGCATCTGGTGTGACGTGTTTTCAGACTCTCAGGCTGGCGCAAAGAAATCTTACGGGAATTGAACGTCTCACTCCGGTCAGCTGACCAAAGTTGGTAACCTTGGTATTGTGTGTAGGAGATTCGGTATAACTATAATTTCGTTCTCCATTTACATGCCCGTAGTGTCTTTAACCGGCTGCACAAACTGGATCCGCCTCCATTACGACACAACTTTGCCCTTATTGGCTTAAGAATTTAGTCACATACATGACGTATATCTGCTATTTCTCCCGAGAAGCAGGTAAAGCAGTGGTAACTGCTTTGTAGTTAATTTACCTGGTAAAATTAAGTTTAAATAAATGATATAAATACTGTAATAGTACTCGTGAGCTTTGTTTATTTGTTATTAGTTATTGTAATGTTGCGCTGCTTTATTTGTTTAATCGTCTAGTCTGTGGAGACATTCAAGTTAATCAAATAAGAATTGCACTGTACACTGTACATGACCATAAAAACTTTGTATCCTTGAAATAAATGTTTTTGATCTTTTCCTTGGCAGTTATCTTTTTACACAGGGCCTCTATGTACACGATAGTTTTTTTTTTCACGACTAACAGTATGGATCAGGAGTTGGTTATTGTAAAAGAAGTAATGTGCATGCAGGTGATATTTGTATAGATTTATCCACACCCTTGTAGCAGTGCTGCCATTGCAGTCAGATCTCGCAAACTAGGAGTATTAGTTGTCTTTATTTCTCTTTATTTCTTGACGCCAACCCTCTCCATTAATCCGGGCTTGGGACTGGCACCTACCTGAGCTGGCTTGCTCCCTTAAGTGGCTGGGTTAGGCTAAACTATATATATATATTTACCAAGACTACAATAAAACATCTCGAAATGTGTAGTCTAGCAAAACGCAGTTTAAAGAAGGTAGCCTACCTGGTGAAATTGCAAACAAATTAAGGGCGTTAGGCAGCCTTTAGATCCTACCCATCATGCACTGCAGTTTTTTGCTAATTCCTCAAATGGAAAACTGTCCATCCATCCATCCATTTTCCAAACCGCTTATCCTACTGGATCGCGGGGGGTCTGGAGCCTATCCCGGAAGCAATGGGCACGAGACAGGGAACAACTCAGGATGGCGGGCCAGCCCATCGCAGGGCACACTCACACACTATTCACTCACGCATACACTCCTATGGGCAATTTAGCAACTCCAATTAGCCTCAGCATGTTTTTGGACTGTGGGGGAAACCAGAGTACCCGGAGGAAACCCCACGATGACATGGGTAGAACATGCAAACTCCACACACATGTGACCCAGGTGGAGACTCGAACCCGGGCCCTAGAGGTGTGAGGCAACAGTGCTAACCACTGCACCACCATGCTGCCCCCTAAATGGAAAACCATTAAATACAAAAGGAAAACAAAAGTGCTGTAAGACTGTATACTTATGTGTATGTTAGTAAAGGCTGTAGCTGACACAACGGACCCCACTAATTAGAAAGGGGTAATTGTACACATGTGGCATCCAGTATGTTCTTCTATAACAGTTTTTAAAAAAAAAAAAAAACTCACATTACACAAATTGGCACTATCAAAACGAGGATTATGGGGAAAATGGGGACTGTGATGGAGATTACATACACGTAGGCATGGTATTTAGTTTTTTTTAATCTGGTCACCTTCCAGAGTAATTGTAAACTAAAACCATCTTCACCCTATTTGATTCTTTATAAATGGACAATCAGTCGTGCAGTAAATGGGGGTATAGAGAGACACAGAGCTTGTCTAACAAGAAACCCTGGGAAGCTAACATTAATAGGGTGGGTATGGATAGCAAAACCATTGATACAGATTACAGATTTATATCTCACCTGAACCCTGGCGGGCTCCGTGCCAATAGGGGTTGGGATTAGGGTTAGTTAACTTAAGTAGTAATATTGATGTGTATATTCTCCTATTCTCCAGTCAGTGAATCGTGAAACGTAATGTTAATATGTTTCTATACCTATATGTTCTGCTTAAAAACCCATAAAGGCAAGCACAGTGTTTAGACATTCTGTTACTTAGACTAGTAAACACTAAGATCCTTCAGCTTTCAATTAACCTGACACAACAGTCTAAACAACAAATGTGTGCCATGTCATTTGTCATCTTTACATCTTGTATCCTTTATATGGTAATTGGATTTTCAAGGTGGAATTGCAGGTCGATCATTTTAAGGATCTAGATGTAAACCTCCCTGGTGTTGCTTTAATATTTTTTTTGCACAATTTGCTTCACACACTTCCTCCAGCAGAGAAGCTTACAATACTACACCCCACCAAATGACTGGATGATGCCTTTTTATTTAAGGTCTGGCTGTGAGCCTCGATTACCGATACACTATCTTCAGGCTCCTGCCGGGATCAGTCAGTATGGTGGACCTTTGGAGGAATGGGTACAAAACCATCAGGAAAGTTTGCAGGTGCTTCAAGAGTATGTGAAGGCTTAGTTGGAGGAACAAGCCACACCACGAAATCGGAAACACAATGAGTTGGTTAATGATTAGGGGTTTGATGAAGGTCAGCTGGTGTGTTTGCGGAACCATGTTCGAGGTAAAATACAGGATCATTGGGATGCCTGTTTGTATATGGTAGTTCGGTGTCCCCAAGATCAGGGTGCAGTTTACTCTGCAACTCCAATGGAGGGGGACGGGGTTGTCCGTCAAGTTCACCGAACAGAGTTGCGTCCAGTACCACAGGGGGTTGTTATGTCAGGGGAAGATGTTCTGGTAATGTCTCCTGAGTCTGGGTTGCCCACAGGGGCAACAGAAATGGAATCGGATGAGGACTCTGTGATTTTACGGGGACAGGGCTGGTGGGAGGGGTCGCAATAGAGCATCCACAAGTAGGCCTCGTATAATGGAGGAGGTTATGTCCCCCCCGAGGTGTAGAGACCAGTTAAACGTTCGGTGAGGTCCACCACTGGTCATCATACCAACCCTTATAAGTTACCACGGTCAGTGAATGATCGTTCGGTTGGGGAGGAAGACCAGTGGTTTGGGGATAGAATTCTTAGCTGTGATCGTTGGGTCATCAATTTCATTTTGGGGGATGGATTGTAGCCAGGCAATTATAGGCAGGTATAGGAACTGCAGTTCGGACTGGAGGCATAGCCGGGGCGAGATGGCTGTGCATGTTCCGATGGTAGGGCATATTGGCAAAGGAGCAGGCACGGGAAAGACAGGCAGGGTCCTGATAGATTTGGTGGAGCATCGGCGGGCATATTGAATTTGCAGTGTAGCAGCCTTTCTGTTTGCTTGTTTCAGGGGTGAACAATCTTATCCGCAAAGGGCCGGTGTGTATGCAGGTTTTCGCTGCAACTCCCTAATTAGATTTCTAATTAGAGGACTGATTAGCTGAAGAGTCCTCATACCTGGTTTTGAAGAGCTGACCTAAAGGTTACCCCAAAAACCTGTTTTTTTTTTGTTTGAATGGGGCAGTGAGTCATGGGGTAAACTACTGTTCTTTAGGGGTTTTCAAGGTGGAATTACGGGTCGATAATTTTAAGGATCAGGTTGTAAACCTCCCTGGTGTTGCTTTAATATGTTTTATCTGAGGTTGTATCGTGTATTATCAAGCCAGCCGGCTTAGTGGCCTCGGGAGCGGGGTTTAGTGGGAGCAGCTGGCTAGTTTTATTTTCTTTTTTGTTTGTGTCTTTTTCTTTGTTGTATGTATATTTTGGGTTCATTATTAGGCAGGCTGGGCCTTTTGGCACCTGTAGTCTGGGTGCTGGATTGCCCATAGGGGTCTTTTTTATTGCTGTGATTTGCTGTGTCATTCACTAGTGTGATTTGTGCTGGATGTGTTTTTAAGGTTGTGCTGTGGCGTGTACCTGAGCAAACTTTGGGCAACCTGTTCTCTTGTTGGCTTTATTGACAAAGGGTGGATTAGTCTAATTACGGCCTGCTACAAATAGCTGCATATAACGTATAAAAAAAATCACCTTATGGGTGCTCCGTAGGGTAGCAAGATCTTGAGTTTTTTTTACAGTACTCGGGTACGTTTTAAAATTTTCGACCAATCAGCAAACATTATTCTGACAGCATAGCTGGGAAACCAATGAAAAGTGAGTGCAACGTTCTAGAACTTGACTTCGGGTTGACGCTCCCTATAAAAGAGCTGGGTACTGCTTCAAGGCGTTCAGTTGGCGCTACCTCCTGATAGAGTAGCACTGTACGGCTCTTGTTCCGTAAAACAACATCAAAAGGATGAAAAAAAAAACAATATTTAAAGAAGACGAAAAAAATCAATTTTTAAAGAAGACGAAAAAAACATCGTCTAAAAAAATAAGCCAAAAAAATAATATCCGAAGAAGGAAAAACATGCAAAGTAAAAAAAAACAAACAAAAATAAAAAACAATATCCAAAGAAGAAGGAAAAAAACATCCAAAGGGAGAAAAGAAGAACTGAAGGGCCAACGAGGTAGGAGGAAATACAAATTTCGTTTCAGCACCGTTGGAGTGCCAAGCCGTGAAAAGCATTTGGCCAGAAGACAAGGTAAGTGTTGTATCTGTTATTTTAAAACAGCGCTTTTCAAAATGCTGCTTTATAATCGTTTGAGATCGTTAGCCAGTGTGACAGCTGAAGGCTTTTTGAGTTTACCAACATAAAGTTTTATTTCTGTATTAGGACATTGTCAGGAACAATGATGTGTTCATCGCTATGATGTGGTCAAAAAGCGATGCATTGAATCTTAGAAACATTTGTGATTTTTCAAACGATGCTTTTCCTTTTATTTAATCAGTAAAATTTCCATCGGTTTTATATAGTGCCCCTTGAAATATGTCTTTAGCTCATTTTCCGGGCATTTTACTAGAATGCATCCTGAGAAATACACAAGCTCTGCTGCATTTCCGTGCCTCGATGTTTAGTGCCGAGTATAATTGTTGCAGTTGCCTTTTATATATTCCATGAGACCTGTTGGTACCAAGAGAAGTGTGAGACTGTCAGGGTGAATTTATCATACAATCGCACGCATAAATACCTGAGGGTTGCCAGTCCTTTTGCGTTGTTACAGGAGGACTAGAGCTGACGAGTGTGTTTCTACACACTATCAAGGGCATTGTAGTACAGTTTTCTCAGGTGGGAGAATGCTGCCGATCTCCTATTTGACAATACAGCCCTTGATATATTAGAATATTACAGAACTAGAAGCCTTTTGCAAGGAAGAATGTGAGAAAATCCCAAGTACAAGAACTGAAAGCCTTTCAGCTGGCTATAAGAAGCGCTTGTAAGCTGTGATATCTGGCAGAGGAGGTGTTACTAAGTACTGATTACGTAGGGTGCCCAAACTTTTGCAGAGTGCCATAATAATGTTTTTATTTTGTAATTTTGTTCAATTTATGGCATAAAAAGTAACTATTCATCAATGTTTGCTGAAAATATTGTGTATTTTCCCCCCAGTTCCTAAAGAGACTGTATTAACTGATATTGTTGCTTTTGTAATTGAAAAGATGTTATTTGTCAAGGGGTGCCAAACCTTTGCATAAGACTGTACACAGTGTGTGTATGTGTTTATGTGAGTGTGTGTCTGTGTGTGTGTGTGTATATATATATATGTGTGTGTGTGTATATATTTCTGTATATGCATGTGTATATATATATTTATATATAGTTCACACACATTCAAACTTATTTGAATACACATTCAAAATTATTTTTATTATTATTATTTTCGTTTTTTTTTTTTTTTTGTGTTTTAAAATTTTTTATTTTTGCAATGGAAATAAAAATAAAGCAGTCCTCCGTAGAGGAGGGGTGGTGGAGGGAATATATATATATATATACATATATATAAAATAATTGTCACACAACTGGGGTGACATGCCTTTCCTGCTCACCCAATTTTAGTGCACTTTAGTTATGCATAATGACCTTCTAGTCTCGATACACCCATATATATATATGTATATATATATATAGTTTTTTTTGTTTTTTTTTTTGCAATAGACAATAAAAATAACGCAGTTCTCCGTAAAGGAGGGATGGTGGATGGAATATATATATACATATATATAAAATAATTGTCACACAACCTGGGTGACATGCCTTGCCTGCTCACCCAGTTTTAGTGCACCTTAGTTATTCATAATGACCATCTAGTCTCGATACACCCATAAATATATATGTATATATATATAGTTTTTTTTGTTTTTTTTTTTGCAATAGAAAATAAAAATAACGCAGTTCTCCATAAAGGAGGGATGGTGGATGGAATATATATATACATATATATAAAATAATTGTCACACAACTTGGGTGACATGCCTTGCCTGCTCACCCAATTTTAGTGCAACTTAGTTATCCATAATGACCAACTAGTCTCGATACACCCATATATATATATATATGTACATATATATATAGTTTTTTTATTAGCAATAGAAAAGAAAAATAACGCAGTTCTCCGTAAAGGAGGGATGGTGGATGGAATATATATGTATATATATATATATATATACATTTATATAAAATAATTGTCACACAACCTGGGTGACATGCCTTGCCTGCTCACCCAATTTTAGTGCACCTTAGTTATCCATACTGACCATCTAGTCTCGACACACCCATATATATATATATATATATATATATATATATATATATATATATATATATATATGTATATATATAGATATTTTTTCTTTTTCTTGTGTTTTTTTTTCGCAATGGATATTAAAAATAAAGCAGTCCTCCGTAAAGGAGGGGTGGTGGAGGGAATATATATATACATATATATATAAAATAATTGTCACACAACCTGGGTGACATGCCTTGCCTGCTCACCCAATTTTAGTGCAACTTAGTTATCCATAATGACCAACTAGTCTCGATACACCCATATATATATATATATATGTACATATATATAGTTTTTTTATTAGCAATAGAAAAGAAAAATAACGCAGTTCTCCGTAAAGGAGGGATGGTGGATGGAATATATATATATATATATATATATATATATATATATATATATATATATATATATATACATTTATATAAAATAATTGTCACACAACCTGGGTGACATGCCTTGCCTGCTCACCCAATTTTAGTGCACTTTAGTTATCCATACTGACCATCTAGTCTCGACACACCCATATATATATATATATATATATATATATATATATATATATATATATATATATATATGTATATATATATAGATATTTTTTCTTTTTCTTGTGTTTTTTTTTCGCAATGGATATTAAAAATAAAGCAGTCCTCCGTAAAGGAGGGATGGTGGATGGAATATATATATAAAATAATTGTCACACAACCGGGGTGACATGCCTTGCCTGCTCACCCAATTTTAGTGCACCTTAGTTATTCATAATGACCATCTAGTCTCGATACACCCATAAATATATATGTATATATATATAGTTTTTTTATTAGCAATAGAAAAGAAAAATAACGCAGTTCTCCGTAAAGGAGGGATGGTGGATGGAATATATATATATATATATATACATTTATATAAAATAATTGTCACACAACCTGGGTGACATGCCTTGCCTGCCTGCTCACCCAATTTTAGTGCACTTTAGTTATCCATACTGACCATCTAGTCTCGACACACCCATATATATATATATATATATATATATATATATATATATATATATATATATATATATATATGTATATATATATAGATATTTTTTCTTTTTCTTGTGTTTTTTTTTCGCAATGGATATTAAAAATAAAGCAGTCCTCCGTAAAGGAGGGATGGTGGATGGAATATATATATAAAATAATTGTCACACAACCGGGGTGACATGCCTTGCCTGCTCACCCAATTTTAGTGCACCTTAGTTATTCATAATGACCATCTAGTCTCGATACACCCATAAATATATATGTATATATATAGTTTTTTTATTAGCAATAGACAATAAAAATAACGCAGTTCTCCGTAAAGGAGGGATGGTGGATGGAATATGTATATGCATATATATAAAATAATTGTCACACAACCTGGGTGACATGCCTTGCCTGCTCACCCAATTTTAGTGCACCTCAGTTATCCATACTGACCATCTAGTCTCGACACACCCATATATATCTATATATATATATATATATATATGTATATATATAGATATTTTTTCTTTTTCTTGTGTTTTTTTTTCGCAATGGATATTAAAAATAAAGCAGTCCTCCGTAAAGGAGGGGTGGTGGAGGGAATATATATATACATTTATATAAAATAATTGTCACACAACTGGGGTGACATGCCTTGCCTGCTCACCCAATTTTAGTGCACCTTAGTTATCCATAATGACCAACTAGTCTCGATACACCCATAAATATATATGTGTATATATATATATATATATATATAGTTTTTTTGTATTTTTTTTTTGCAATAGACAATAAAAATAACGCAGTTCTCCATAAAGGAGGGATAGTGGATGGAATATATATATACATATATATAAAATAATTGTCACACAACCTGGGTGACATGCCTTGCCTGCTCACCCAATTTTAGTGCACCTTAGTTATCCATACTGACCATCTAGTCTCGATACACCCATATATATATATATATATATATGTACATATATATAGTTTTTTTATTAGCAATAGAAAAGAAAAATAACGCAGTTCTCCGTAAAGGAGGGATGGTGGATGGAATATATACATACATATATATAAAATAATTGTCACACAACCTGGGTGACATGCCTTGCCTGCTCACCCAATTTTAGTGCAACTTAGTTATCCATAATGACCAACTAGTCTCGATACACCCATAAATATATATGTATATATATAGTTTTTTTTTTTTCGCAATGGACAATAAAAATAACGCAGTTCTCCGTAAAGGAGGGATGGTGGATGGAATATATATATAAAATAATTGTCACACAACCGGGGTGACATGCCTTGCCTGCTCACCCAATTTTAGTGCACCTTAGTTATTCATAATGACCATCTAGTCTCGATACACCCATAAATATATATTTATATATATGTATTGTTTTTTTTTTTTTTTTTTTTTTGCAATAGACAATAAAAATAGCGCAGTTCTCCATAAAGGAGGGATGGTGGATGGAATATATATATACATATATATAAAATAATTGTCACACAACCTGGGTGACATGCCTTGCCTGCTCACCCAATTTTAGTGCAACTTAGTTATCCATAATGACCAACTAGTCTCGATACACCCATATATATATATATATATATGTACATATATATAGTTTTTTTATTAGCAATAGAAAAGAAAAATAACACAGTTCTCCGTAAAGGAGGGATGGTGGATGGAATATATATATATATATATATATATATATATATATATATATATATATATATATATATATATATATATATATACATTTATATAAAATAATTGTCACACAACCTGGGTGACATGCCTTGCCTGCTCACCCAATTTTAGTGCACTTTAGTTATCCATACTGACCATCTAGTCTCGACACACCCATATATATATATATATATATATATATGTATATATATAGATATTTTTTCTTTTTCTTGTGTTTTTTTTTCGCAATGGATATTAAAAATAAAGCAGTCCTCCGTAAAGGAGGGATGGTGGATGGAATATATATATAAAATAATTGTCACACAACCGGGGTGACATGCCTTGCCTGCTCACCCAATTTTAGTGCACCTTAGTTATTCATAATGACCATCTAGTCTCGATACACCCATAAATATATATGTATATATATATAGTTTTTTTATTAGCAATAGAAAAGAAAAATAACGCAGTTCTCCGTAAAGGAGGGATGGTGGATGGAATATATATATATATATATATATATATATATATATATATATATATATACATTTATATAAAATAATTGTCACACAACCTGGGTGACATGCCTTGCCTGCTCACCCAATTTTAGTGCACTTTAGTTATCCAGAATGACCATCTAGTCTCGATACACCCATGAATATATATGTATATATATATATATATATATATATATATATATAGTTTTTCTGTTTTTTTTTTGCAATAGACAATAAAAATAACGCAGTTCTCCATAAAGGAGGGATGGTGGATGGAATATGTATATGCATATATATAAAATAATTGTCACACAACCTGGGTGACATGCCTTGCCTGCTCACCCAATTTTAGTGCACCTTAGTTATCCATACTGACCATCTAGTCTCGATACACCCATATATATATATATATATATATGTATATATATATATATATATATATATATATATGTACATATATATAGTTTTTTTATTAGCAATAGAAAAGAAAAATAACGCAGTTCTCCGTAAAGGAGGGATGGTGGATGGAATATGTATATATATATATACATTTATATAAAATAATTGTCACACAACCTGGGTGACATGCCTTGCCTGCTCACCCAGTTTTAGTGCACCTTAGTTATCCATAATGACCATCTAGTCTCGATACACCCATAAATATATATGTATATATATATATATATATATATATAGTTTTTTTATTTTTTTCGTAATGGACAATAAAAATAACGCAGTTCTCCGTAAAGGAGGGATGGTGGATGGAATATATATATACATATATACATTTATATAAAATAATTGTCACACAACCTGGGTGACATGCCTTGCCTGCTCACCCAGTTTTAGTGCACCTTAGTTATCCATACTGACCATCTAGTCTCGATACACCCATAAATATATATACTGAACAAAAATATAAACGCAACACTCTTGTTTCTGCTCCCATTTTTCATGAGATGGACTTAAAGACCTACAATTCATTCCAGATACACAATATTACCATTTCTCTCAAACATTTCTCACAAATCAGTCTAAATGTGTGATAGTGAGCACTTCTGCTTTGCTGAGATAATCCATCCCACCTCACAGGTGTGCCACATCAAGATGCTGATCTGACATCATGGGTAGTGCACAGGTGTACCTTATACTGCCCACAATAAAAGGCCACCCTGGAATGTGCAGTTTTTTGCTTTATTGGGGGTCTGGGGACTCAGAACCGGTCAGTATCTGGTGTGACCACCATTTGCCTCATACAATGCAACACATCTTCTTCGCATAGAGTTTATCAGATTGTCAATTGTGGCCTGTGGAATGTTGGTCCACTCCTCTTCAATGGCTGTGCGAAGTTGTTGGATATTAGTGGGAACTGGTACACGCTGTCGTATACGCCGGTCAAGCACATCCCAAACATGCTCAACGGGTGACATGTCCGGTGAGTATGCTGGCCATGCAAGAACTGGGACATTTTCAGCTTCCAAGAACTGTGTACAGATCCTTGCAACATGGGGCCGTGCATCATCTGTCTGAGTGGCTGGTCTCAGACGATCTTGGAGGTGAACCTGCTGGATGTGGAGGTCCTGGGCTGGTGTGGTTACACGTGGTCTGCGGTTGTGAGGCCGGTTGGATGTACTGCCATATTCTCTGAAACGCCTTTGGAGACGGCTTATGGTTGAGAAATGAACATTCAATGCACGAGCAACAGATCTGGTTGACATTCCTGCTGTCAGCATGCCAATTGCACGCTCCCTCAATGCTTGTGGCATCTGTGGCATTTTGCTGTGAGACAAAACTGCACATTCCAGGGTGGCCTTTTATTGTGGGCAGTATAAGGTACACCTGTGCACTACCCATGATGTCAGATCAGCATCTTGATGTGGCACACCTGTGAGGTGGGATGGATTATCTCAGCAAAGCAGAAGTGCTCACTATCACACATTTAGACTGATTTGTGAGAAATGTTTGAGAGAAATGGTAATATTGTGTATCTGGAATGAATTGTAGATCTTTAAGTCCATCTCATGAAAAATGGGAGCAAAAACAAAAGTGTTGCGTTTATATTTTTGTTCAGTGTATGTATATGTATACATATAGTTTTTTTTGTGTTTGTGAAAACGGGTCTTTAATCGGGGAAACGGAGCGGGTAGAGCAGGACGGAACGCAGGCATTGACAAACTACAATGACGGACAGGGCAAACAGGTAAGACCAGAACTTAAAATAGGTCATGACTAATCAAAGTAATCGGGCAAAGCAGGAGACGATCAGGGAAGCACACGTGGGTAATCAGGGGGCGTGGCACACACGAGGAGCGGACAAGCCGGGCATATATGTATATCTATATAAAACCTCATTAATGAGGGACAGGGAACAGAACGGACAGACAGAACTGGCACAGGGGAAGGAGCCAGGACAAGACTTGACATAAAACAGGAAAGGCAGAGAAACAGATCAGAAAGGGGGACACGGAGGGAACAGGCAGGACAAAAGGACCGGGAGTGAACGAAGGGAACATCGGGGAAAGAGGAGCAGAAGCCAGAGGGACGAGGGACAAAGAGAGGAGGGACAGAGACAGGAGGAACAAAGCGAGGGGGAGCAGAGGCAGGAGGGACAAAGACGGGAGGCCAGGGAGAGAAGGAGGGGGAACCAAGAGGAGCCCGAGGGAGACCCAGCGGGCGACGGGAGGCAGCCGGAAGGGCTGCAGGCGGCCGGGAGGCCGGAGCCGGAGGGGCCGAGGAGACGGGGTGAGGGACAGACGCAGGGACGAAGGAGGGAGTCGGAGGGGAGACCAGGGAAGGGGACGAAGGAGCTGGAAGGGACCCTGGCGAGGGCAAGGAGAGAGGGGGAGCCGCAGCAGACGGCGACGTCCTCCGACACGCCAGAGCGGGAGGACCAGCAGGCGAATGAGGAGCCGCCGTCGGGGGGCCCGCAGGCAACCGATAAGACGCCGGAGGAGGGACCGAGGCAGGGCGACGAGGCCGCGGAGGGGGACCCGCAGACGACAGCCGACCCGGAGGGCCAGGACCCGCAGGCGCCGACCAAGCCCTAGCGCCGGCGAGGGAGGGCGAGCCAGGGGGCTGGGCGGGTGGGACCCCAGCCGTGCGTCTGTGTCCTCTCCCCTTATGGGACACAGACATAAGGACCCGTGGCCGGGGTCGGGCTCGTCGGGGTGAGGGTACCAGAGTCACAGGGGGAGAAGGGACTGGAGTGGGGCCAGGGACTGGAGCTGCAGGCTGCAGAGGGGGCGCCTGCCCGGGAGCTGCAGGCAGGGAAAGCGCCTCGGACGTGGGCGCGGTAGCTGCAGGCAGCGGAGACGGCTGCTCGGGCTCTGGGGCCGCAGGGGGCACTTATTTTATTATATAAAATAAGTGTCACACAACCGGGGTGACATGCCTTGCCTGCTTGTGGGATGAGGAAGACTCAGGGACTGGAAATGGGATTAAAACTGAAGATGTGCTCATTCCTTTGTGTATTTACAAATTTTCCTTCCGTCAGACATGAGGAGTTTGCTGCTATATTTGGCACTAATAGAGATTCTGATGCTGCTATTTTTATTGTCTATTAGTTTGTTATTATTTACAAGTTCTGTTGTGTTTTTGCATTTTTCTCTTCTGGTTAATTAACTGCTGTCTGATTGCTGTGAAGTATGAGTGTGGTGAGTAAGACTCAGGGACTGGAAGTGGGATTACAACTGAAGATAACATGCTTATTCCTTTTTGTATTGTTTACAAATTTCCTTCCGTCAAACATGAGGAGTTTGCTGCTATATTGTGCACTAACAGAGATTCTGATGCTGCTATTTTTATTGTTTATAAATGTGTTATTGTTTCCAAGTTGAGTATTCAATAAATGCTAAATTGAGAAATTTTGTGTATCGTTTGTTATTATTAGTGTGATATTTTACCATGCAAATAGAGGGGAAAACGTCCAATTATCGGCCAAAAAAAATCAGCAGCATATATCGGCCATCGCCTGACCCTGACTCCTAAATATTGGCATCGGCTATTGAAAAACCCATATCGGTCGACCTCTAGTAACAGTACATTCTGTCCAATTCATCCATCGAGTTAAGTCACACACCCACTTGAGGGGGCACTCCGGCAGACGTGAGGATGGGGATGTTCTTTCCGCTATAACATCCACTGCAGAAGTACATCTCGCTCCTGTTCACAGGGCTTACTTCAATGATGAAGCAGGGCTGGTTGTCTGGACAAGTGAAGTTGTCCTGCTGCTGGGTCTCGGTGCCGTTTTTCCACCTAAGCTTGAAGGTGGAAATGTGTTCCAACTTGGTCCCTGGGACTGCAGCATAGCCAAACATCGCGAGCAGCGTCGGCCACACCCACCACCAGAACCATCACACCGTCCTATACACATAAAGAAGAACTAAAACATAGAGTGTTGTGACAATCTATGCGTTAATGTTTGGCAGCATAGGTGATTCGTTAAAATTATACCGAAGAATGGAAAATGTGATATTTAGAATATTTTTTGCCATTTAGTAGCTAATTTAAGCACTTACCCAATGCCTCAATTTGTTTTAGGTCAGTAATGTCTGAGCCAAAAGAATGAATGTATGAATTTAATACAATTCACCCACTCCCACCCACACACAAATCTGAAATTCAATTTATTAAGACACTTCTTAAACATTAGTGCATTAACAAAAAAGGAAAATCTTAAGAGATTCAGTAGGATTTTCTATGTTAGACTTAAGTTAATAGTTCAATAGTTTTTATATATTTCAGTATACCAATTTGACTTTAATGTTGAAACAGATGCTAAAACATGGAATAATTTCATAACTAGAGAAACATGTTATTCACAAACACTAGCAAAGGTAGCTTATAGTTAAACTTACTTAAGTCAGCAAGTCAGGCTACAGTGTGTAAGAATTGTCGTAAACGATAATTTGTCTCAGTCTTACATGACAGAATAAGTAAACAGAAAATATAAAATGGCTGAAACAGCATCATTAACGCCAGCTACAGTAGAGGCGCAGAAAAGGTGTCATGACTGAAGTATTCCCAAACTTTGGAAGACCGCATGCGAGCCTTTTTTGCCGCGTGTTTCTCCAGAGGCTCCGGAGCTCCGCTGGTTGACGCAGCCAAGTTGGCTCATGTGCAGGGGGACAAGCGGCAAATTTCTTTTTTGCAGGGTGGTAGGTGATGTCTCATTAATATTTCTGAGAGAAGTGCTACATGATTGGCCAGTGCATGCCTTACAAAATGGTGCGGCACTGCATCCAAGCCTGCGGCACTCAGAGTCACAAATACAGTGGAAACCATTTGTAGTAATTACGTCTGTCTGGCTGATTTCCAACTAATTGATATTTGTATATTTATTACATGAATATAAGGTAATATAAGGTAATAGAAGAGGTATTTAATGGTTTTCCATCTGAGGAATTTGCAAAAAACTGCAGTGCATGATGGGTCGGACCTAAAGGCTGCCTTAACGTCCTCATCTGTATGACGACATACATCAAGACTAGGAAGGTGCATAATGTTCATGTCTGGTTGCGTTTGTTGGTCCAGAAAGTAATTCAATTTCGCCATGTAGGTTACGTTCTTAAAAACTGCTTGGATATAGCCCGATTATATGCTGTGGGCCTTTTAATTTCTTTGTTTACCAGGTAGGCTACCTTCTTTAAACTGCGTTTTGTTAGACTACATATTTAGGGAGGTCTTTATAAATTTATTGTAGTCTTTATAAATATGTACATAGTTTAGCCTAACCCAGCCACTTAAGGGAGCAAGCCAGCTCAACTAGGTGTCGGTCCCAAGCCCGGATTAATGGGGAGGGTTGGCGTCAAGAAATAAAGAGACTGTATCTTCACTGCATGACTGATGTCAAAATGTGTGAAATATGTGGTTGTATAAATAAATTCATTAAAGTAGGTTAATGATTCTGTGCTGTCTAAATTGTATAGAAAATTTCTACATATAGCCAAACAAATCTCCTCCTGTTTGAAAAGGCATAGAAAAAGCAATTTAGCCACTAAAACTTTACAGTTTTTGTGAGGGACAGTCGAATTCTCTCGTTAAGTTTTTTGTGATCCTGCACCTACACTTTGCCGGCCCCAGGAGGATGGGCTCCCCCTTTGAGTTTGGTCCCTCCCAAGGTTTCTTCCTTCTTGGGAGTTTTTCCATGCTATCGGCGCCTATGGCTTACTCACTGGGGGCTTTGGGTGGGCATGATATAAAGCAAAGCATTTTCCCTTCCAGTTTCCTCCTCTGGTCCACATTGCAGGACCATCAGCCATCAGAAACAGCCCAGACAGTCTCCTTCAGCTTCTTTAGTGTCCTTGGAAGCCAAGGCAGTTTTAGATCTGAGAGGAGGTTTATCAGAAGGACACATATTACGTCGTTTGTCCTGAAATGTAACATGGGGAGGAAAAGTTAAGCGGTTTAGTCAGATTGGAGTCGTTTATTCAGCAGTGGCAGCGCCAGTGACTTAATGCTACAGGTGCTATAGGGGAGTGAGATTATTTAGAGCGGGTGCTTTAGCTTTTCAGCTTATGTAGATGCTGTATAGAAGCACACAGCACGATAAGCTACAGCATGGATAAAATATGATAAAATATGAAATTCTAACGTCTAGCTCACAGAGCCTCTATGTGTACTTTGAAGAAAAAATACACTACAAGTATGCTATAAAAACCGCAAAAATGTCTTACACAATATACAGATTTTACAGATAGTTAAAGAAAAAATGAAACCAATATTTTGGGGGTGCTGTGGGGGTACTATGGTCATTGGAGGAGGAGCTAGAGCCCCCCCCCCAAGCTTTTCCCTGGTGCTGCCACTGTTGTTCAGATTAAAAGTAACCTTGTCATTAATAAACAGTACTCTGATCAAATTTTTGCATGTACAAACACAATCAAAGTTTAACCACATGTTTAGACACAATTCACACACCTGTTACATTTCCATAATGCTAAGACTCTCTACACTTACTTCATCCACTTTCTTGTTTGGTACACAGTCAATTGATGGATGTGTAAGATTATTACCAGACCGTCTGCTGCAAACTCTACAGTTAATGAATGGCTGCAAAAACACACAGACACACAAAAACAGTATTTAAAGAGTGGTGGGCAATAAATACAGTGAGAGAAGGTGTAGTAAAGATATATCTAAAGATTTAAGGCAGAGCTGCTGGACTGCAGGGTTTAATGACACAGAACAATTTTAGAGGAAAGAGCTTCCAAAGCAGGGTCACCTTAAGGCTATATTATACAAAGCAAGTTCATCTAAAAGTATGAACAACAAATCCCGTTTAACTGAACACTGCTCTGTATTAAAATACTGTCCTCCGATCAAGCTAAGTGGTCCTGTAGTTCACTATTTAAAGAGGTAAATTTAAAGGGTAATTCACACTGCGCATCTACCCTGCTCTGACCAGATTTAATTGCCCTTTCACCACAAAACACCACACTGCCATTTAAGGCTGATTTCAACTGCCTGGTAATCCAGCCTTTAAGCCTGTAAACCTACTAAAATTTGAGAATAAGGTGATGGAACTGGCTGTTTGAGGCCACCTATCTATTTGTTACTTTATTGTTGGCTAACTTTCCTCCGCAGGGCATCAAAAAAGTTAACATGAACCTAAATTAATTTGCTAACTGATATGTCCAATGCTCACAGTCACAGTGACTCTTTACTTACCCTCTTGTCCATGAAAATACAGTCAGCCCGATGGTCTGTTGCAGTTGACTTTGGACATTTTGTTGCTCTCAAGAGAATCTCAATGTCAATGTATTCACTGCTGATCTAAATCACATAAACACGTTATATACAAAATTGCCTACAACTGTTTTAAAGGCAATATAACAAACAATAATCACCCAAAAAATGGCAAACTGTCACAGACTTGACTGCAGCAGATTCAGAGAGAAACTGTGAGAAGGTAAAATTGACCAGGGCTGAGATATACAACCATCACTTTCATTGTGAAGAGACATTAAGCATCATATGCATTGAAATTAAAACATCAAAATCAATGTGATTCTCATTAGTTCAGCTTGCAGATGATCAAAGTTTCACACTTTTGTAAACACTTTCTCAGCAGTTACCTTCGGACGGCCCTAGATGTTATAGAAATTCATGTGCTGACGGGTTCCTTGATGAGCATTTTCGACTGCGAGTTTAATGGCCGTCTTGTAGAGTGCAGGGAGACTGTGGTAATCTTGCTGGGCCTCTGTGGAGATAAGCAGAGCTCCATAAGCCAAAACCAGAACCAGCAGGCGGGTCATCTTCCTCTCAGCTTTGAAGGGAGAAGCAGGACTGAGGACACTGATCTGTGGTCCCCTTATCCAGCACGTCCAGGGGCGTGTCCTTCACCCGAAACAAACAGACCTTTGAACAACATTGGAAAACTCTTCAGGATGAATCGAGGCAGGTGGTCAAGTGGGTTTATTGTTATTTCAGCAATATACACAGTACACAGTGAAAGGAAACATTGTTCCTCCTGGACCACGGTGCAAGACAAAGAAGAAAAACAGAAACAACACAAGATGACACAAGTGCGGGCAAGATAGAACTATACAGAGTGAAAGGAGCACAAACAGAGGGAGAAAGTGCAAGATAAACACAAGAGCAACAATACAATACTACAGGACAAGACAGCGCAGTCAAGAACACAGAGTGCAGCCAGAGCTAACCTGAATAGGGGCATCAAGGTTGCCAGGCAGGCAGAGAAACAGAAAATAGAGGTCTACTTCACATACAACAACCCACAGTGGGTGTGGCAGGGAATACAACACATTACAAACTTCAAAGGCAACAACACCGTCACTGTTAACAGCAACGCCCTTTTAGCAAAGGAGCTAAACAGCTTCTTTGCTCGTCTGGAGGAACACAGAGCAGACATAGCCACACTGCCCCCTCCCCCAATCTCCAGCACTCACA
Source organism: Brienomyrus brachyistius (assembly GCF_023856365.1). Lineage (NCBI taxonomy): Eukaryota > Metazoa > Chordata > Actinopteri > Osteoglossiformes > Mormyridae > Brienomyrus > Brienomyrus brachyistius. The sequence goes on from NW_026042344.1 coordinate 1,394,469, forward strand.
GACTCCCTCTGCAGGAACACCACGCGAGAAGGCACATTGCATCTCTAGGTGTGTGGAGTTTAAGACAAGGCAAGTGATGCTACGATAACATAATTCCTTGGTAAGACCCCACCTAGAATATTGTGTGCGGGTTTGGTTACCATACCTTAAGAAGGACATTGCTGCCTTGGAAAAGGTGCAACGTAGGGCAACGAGAATGATTCCTGGTCTTAGAGGAATGTCTAATGAGGAGAGGTTAGCTGAGCTGAATCTGTTTAGCCTCGAGCAAAGGAGACTAAGGGGGGACATAATCCAGGTGTTTAAGATTCTAACAGGTCTGGATGCTTTTCAGCCAAATGACTATTTCAATGTTAGTTTAAATACCAGAACTCGTGGCCATAAGTGGAAATTAGCTGGAGAACATTTTAAAACGAATTTGATGAAGCATTTCTGTACACAGCGTGTAGTTAGAGTATGGAATAGTCTTCCTGTTATTGTAACACAAGCTAAAACCCTGGGTTCTTTTAAATCAGAGCTAGATAAGATTTTTTGCAAAATTGCTTGCATTGCAGAACAGTATTTTCCCTTTTAAGGTTACTCATTTTAAATCTGGTCATTGCATTTTCATGATTACATTGTTTGTGTCCACTCCGTTATTTCGTGTTTATTGTTTGTTAGGTGTAATGTCTGTCTTATGTTAGTTATAGGAATAAATGCATGTCTTTTACACAACTTCAGCCTCTGTTCATTGAGTGCTCACAAGAATCCCTGCCTGTGCGATCTACGCTCTGAAACCTCAAATTCGCCTGAAATATCGCGAGACTCTCTCTCGTTGGCCGTGAGGGGAGCTTCGCTACCGATCGTTTACATTACCTGGTGACGCAGCTTGTTGTATGAGCCTTCTATTCTAACCCAGGTTATTACGCGATACTGGTTATTAATGAGTTCCATTTAAGTCACACATTAACAGACTCACAGTGTTTCGCAATTGAGTTTGGAGGAGCCGACCATTCGGCATAACAATTGGTTAATAATCACAAGGCAGAAGGTTTAAACTTATTCTGAGCACACAATTTAAATTTTTTATGACCGAACGTGCAGTGAAGAAGCGCTACTGTGAACTGGTTGCCAAAGTCGCACTCATGGCAATCTGAAGGCATTTAAGCGGGATCATAAGGGCTTATTATAGTTATTTTTATTTCTATTATTAGTAGTTATATTATTTTGTTTTATTTTCGGTTATTTCATTGTAGTTCTTTCGTATTAAACTGCAGTGACCCTTAACCATATGTCTGACGAAATTCTCAGATGTAGCGCTTTGTTTCCAGGTTCGATTCGGAGTTTCTCCGTTTCTATATATCCTGGGAGAGATCTCTCTATTAGCAAACGGGAATACTTGTTACGAGGTTCTAACCTAAATTATGTTGCGCTTGGACATAAGACCGATAGCTTAGTTACCTATCAGGATCATACTCGTATGTGTGTGCCTGCTGTAGACAAAGCAAGTTTAACACAACTTTGCGCTGTGAGTGTGTCATTTAGAAATTGGGAGTCTCCTGTGCTTGAGACCCACCGTGGTTAAGCACCATTTGCGACAAATTATAGTGCACTCACAATTTAAATCCGTCGCCGTAACGCGAGCGCCGTCTCGCTTCAGTAATTGTTTTAAGGGGGTTTATACTGTGCAAGGCACAGAAGAAGGCCGCAAGCGGCATGCGCATGCATTAAATGTGTGTGTCACTCATCTTGCGTCGGCAACCGTTTGGTTACCTCTAGTGGTCAGGCATAGAACTTCCACTCCATTTCGAAATTGCGCCTCCAGTGGCCAGGCATAGAACTACCACTCCATTTCGATATTGCGCCCCCGGTGGTCAGGCATAGAACTACCACTCCATTTCAATATTGCGCCCCCGGTGGTCAGGCATAGAACTACCACTCCATTTCGATATTGCGCCCCCGGTGGTCAGGCATAGAACTACCACTCCATTTCGATATTGCGCCCCCGGTGGTCAGGCATAGAACTACCACTCCATTTCGAAATTGCGCCTCTAGTGGTCAGGCATAGAACTAACACTCCATTTCGAAATCGCGCCTCTAGTGGTCAGGCATAGAACTACCACTCCATTTCGATATTGCGCCCCCGGTGGTCAGGCATAGAACTACCACTCCATTTCGATATTGCGCCCCTAGTGGTCAGGCATAGAACTACCACTCCAGTTCGAAATTGCGCCTCTAGTGGTCAGGCATAGAACTACCACTCCATTTCGAAATCGCGCCTCCAGTGGTCAGGCATAGAACTACGACCCCATTTCGATATTGCTCCCCTGATGGTCAGGCATAGAACTACCACTCCATTTTGAAATTGCGCTTCTAGTGGCAAGCCATAGCAGTGCCACTCCATTGAAATTGCACCTCTAGTGGTCCGCCATAGTAGGTTAACAACATCTGAGTTGGGTCTCTGGTGGTCAACTGCGGTGATACAACACGCATAATTGGACACACAGGTTCTTGCCTGAAAGCAGGAATTAACTTCATGGACTAAATCAATTTGATCACAATACATTAACATCCAATTAGGTTATTGTTGCATAACTAATTTATGTTTACAATTGAAGAAGAAACACAATTCATTTGGTTTGATTTCTGTTTAACCTTTTTGATTTATTTTAGGTTTTATTTCACCTTATGCTTTCATTCATTCCCTCTCCCCCAACAAGGGGACTTGCATAGAAGTTCAACCACTATTAACAACAGTAAACCAGTTACGTACACAATCCCATCAGGAAGTCGTTTGGATGTGATCAGTTGAGCCCTTCGGGTGTTGGGTGCTTACCATTCGCTCTCTGCTGGTTGAGCTTGTCTGTGGCTCTGCTGTCACTGCTTGCGATCGTACAGTTTGTCAAAACCGAAGGGGAGTTCTCAGCAATTGGACGCCCAAAAGCATGTCAGCTCGGCTACACCCACTGACTCATTACGGGCAAGGCTCACAGGTACCTCAGGCGGTCATTACAACTTTTGAGCAGGACCTCGTTTAGGGTGAGTTCTGAGAACAGCCCTAGCTTGGACTCTCACTAGGGTGGGTGATACCTGAAGGCAATTTTGCCAGCCGATAAGCTGAGCTCCACCTGGGTTGTCTCAGTTGTGCATACAGAACACGCCCTTCCAAGTTAACATTGCTGGGAATCGGGGGAGTGGAAGCCGGACTCAGGCTTGCTTAGCTGGGAGAATGATTCCTGGTCTTAGAGGAATGTCTAATGAGGAGAGGTTAGCTGAGCTGAATCTGTTTAGCCTCGAGCAAAGGAGACTAAGGGGGGACATAATCCAGGTGTTAAATCTGGTCATTGCATTACATTTTTTTTGTGTCCACTCCTTTATTTCGTGTTTATTGTTTGTTAGGTGTAATGTCTGTCTTATGTTAGTTATATCCATCCATCCATTTTCCAAACTGCTTATCCTACTGGGTCGCGGGTGGTCCGGAGCCTATCCCGGAATGTGGAATGGGCACGAGGCAGGGAACAACCCAGGATGGGGGGCCAGCCCATCACAGGGCACACTCACACACCATTCGTGATTATATTATTGCACTATACTGTATAAATAAAAAGTAAACTTAATACCAGTTGTGGTAATAAAGTGCACAGAGAGGAAGAGAGAGTAGGGTTTCACATAAACTTATGTTCATTAGCATTTAGTATTCTGATGGCTTTGGGGGTAGAAGGTCTTATTAAATCTGGTTGTTCTGCAATGCATACTGCGGTAACGTTTACCAGAGAGCAGAAGTTCAAACATCTCATGTGCTGGGTGCGTGGGATCTTTTTAAAATATAATTATGCATATGTAGAACTAGGGATATGATCCTATTAAGTATGATAGTTCTGTCTCATTATTGCAGGATCGACATCCATAGTAACTGTGTTGATCTATCCATTTGTGTGCATGTGTGTGTGTGTGTGTGTGTGTGTGCGAGCGGGTATACCTATCCTACCCCATAACGTGATAAATACCTGTTTTTTTTCCCTTATGGGGACCACGAAACCGAAAACCAGGAAAACTCTATTTTATAAAAATCTGTGACTGCTATGGAAAAACTAAAAATGCAAAACCTCTTGTATTTTGCTGGGTTACTTATGGTTATGGTTAGGGCAGGGTGGGGGTTAAGCTTGTCATAGTTAGCGTTAGCATTTATCCCATAGAAGTGAATGAGCGGGCCCCATAAAGATAGGTATACCCTATGTGTGTGTGTGTGTCCCATATTGCCTGGGCTTCAGGATACCTCATAACCCGGAACTTCATCAGAAGTAGTTAGAAATGGATGGATGGATGGATGGATGGATGGATGGATGGACGGACAGATCAATAAAAGTACAGAACATCCATTTTACAAAGAACCGTCAACACTAAATGTTTGCACTGGTCATGTTCCTAGAAATTAAACTTCTTTTCTGAAAAGCAGCATGTTCATAAATTAGCTGTTGTTATTCCTTGTGGGAACAAATGCAGATGAAACTGTAAAACAGACTGCAGTGGCAAAACAGTTCTGGCTACCCGCCAGCCCTTCTGCCTGTGCTGCCCTGCCTGCCCGCCCTCCTGCCCATTACGTCCTGCCTGTGCCACCCTCCTGCCTGCCCTCCTGCCTGTGACGTCTTTCCTGTGTGCCCTGCTGCCAGTTATTCTGTATTTACATCCGGACTTAACTAATTGAACCATATAGATCAGGACTTTGTTAACCTGACTTCTGCCCTGTGGAGGATGGGCTCCCCCTTTCACTCTGGTTCCTCCAAAGGTTTCTTACTATGACTGAGTTTATCCTTGCCAATGTGGCTTTATAATTTTTCAGGCTTGATATTGCTCACTGGGACAATTGGGCAGGGACAAAGTAAAGTGCTTTGAGACTATGTAAGGCTGTGAAAATGCACTATACAAAATAAAGTGAATTGACTTGAGTAACGTGGCACAAAGCAACCCTTCTTTGCCACAGGAAATGTCTGGTGCAATTTCTTTTTTAATTGTACATGTCAATTGCATAATACCCTAAACTAATTCATTATTATTTCTATTATTATCATCATCATCGTCATCATCATCCTGATAAGTATTTCATTAGTATTCCATGGTATTTTGATTTTTCAGGAATCAGTGTGTGTACTGTATACTTTTTAATTTATTTGCACTATGTGTAGTGTCTCTGCAGCTGTACATACTTGCTGCATTAAGCACAAGAACTTCCCTCAGGCATCAGTATAGTTAATCAAATGTAATATTTCTTGCTTGTTTATTAAGTGGTTTTAGGTATTTTGTGTGTTCCACTTAATTTAGTGTAATTAGTCCTAGTTGACTCAGGTTTAGTTAGATTTTTCCTTCTGTTGTTCCTCTGCATCATGCTACTGTCATAAAATTTCAATGTCTTACCTAACTTAAGAGTTTTTTGCATTGTGTTTTGGAGAGAAAGAAATCATAACTTTTTTTCTTTAGATTCATCCACTGATTCTATCACCTATGACACATTCCCCCTGAATATTTGTTTGTTTGTTTATTTATGTATTTGCTTGGGAGGTGGAATTAACAAACATAAATAACTGAATGAATCAGGGTAGTGAAAAACATTTATAAACTTATCATTTTGGTATTGGTACGATCCTGTTCTGGTTAGTTAGCCGAGGGAGTAAATCATCCGGAGTTTCATCTCTCAATCTCCTCCTACACCCACTCAGCATCACAGTATGGACTCCCCAATGCAACTGATCTGCACGTATTTGTACTCTGGGAGGAAATTGAAGCCCCCATAGGAAAAACTCAAAGCCTACAGACATATGCACAAAACCAGGGGACATGCTCAGTTCTGCAGGTCTGGAAGTGTGAGAGAAGGCTATTTATTGAGTTTCCCCTCTGCCCCTGGTAAAGATGAAACATGCACAAGTCTACTTTTTAACCAACTGCTAAGTCATTAAACACACATATACTTACATGAAAGTCTGACTGATACTGGAGCTTCCAGTGCCCGTAAACCAGGTGCTGGGGTACTCCATTTCCTTCTTGATAATTAGCGCCATTGAAAAAAAACTGTGCCTTTCCTAATATTAATTGACTCTCAGACAAATGTACTACTTGAAGACCCTGCCACTATTCGCATTTTCCAGCAGGAGTCACAAATCTTCATTGCATTCAGTTTATTCTCAGATGAGCTCATGCACGTTTCTATGTGCATCTTTACACTTAAACAAATACAGCTGCCTAAACTCTGTTGTTATATTCCATATATATTTGTCGTGACTGGCCTTTTTTCTCAAATGATGGATTTCTGAAACTAAAACTGACAGTAATATAAAATATTTATATTGCCACATAATCGACACATGTTCTGATATGACATAGCATTCCCCTGGACCATAGTGCGACTTAGAGACGAGATATAACATGCCCTTCACAGTAAAACACTAGATAGGTGCAACACTTAATGTCAACGTTGTCAATGTCAATGTTGACTTAATGTCAACGTTAAATTCATGGATGCGCAAATTAAGTAACACAGTAACAGTACAAAAACGAGCAGAGCTGTGTATGGCATGACTATCTCGCGGCGGCGACAAAATATGCTTATCCTTCTAATTATTCAGAAGAAAATATATTTGCAAGCACAGCCGTTCACGGCTTCCGTACAAAAAGCTGTCACTACGCTACAGGAAGAATACACGGCCAATATAGGATTTACACAAGTCTGCTTCTTTTGTTTTTTTTAGTAACAACTTTCACAAAAATGAACAGCAATACTTCTAAAAGTGCAAATCTGTTGCCAAATTAAATAAACAAAGAAATTAATCATAAAAATATTCAATGTATATACAACTAACCATTTCCAATCAAAAAGTACATACAAATCTCCAGTACAAGTTATACAATGGAGCGCAGATAAAACTTTTAAATAGTAATTAACCAAACTATATAAAGAATACAAGTTTGAATACAGGTAATTTGTATAAATTTTACTGTGTTCAGACTGAAAAATCAGCACCAGCCTTACACACATTGCAGTTCTGCTTTTTTCTTCTTTTAGCATAATTATCCGTTTCACGTTCACGAGGCAGAAGATCCCTGCAAATGTGAAAATTCACAAGTAACAGGCACCATTAACCTCAAGCCATAACAGTCTGCTAGCCTGAACAATAGCAAACTCTATGTATTACCAATTATTACGCAGGTTGTCACTTTATCAAATCATGACTGTTACTAAGAAGTGGGAGTGAAACGCGTGTCACGAGATCTCGCGATATTACAACATGAGTTTCTCGTTGGAGCGAAAAGCGGTTTCACGAATGCGCTGCAAATTAGCTGCTGTGAATATGTTGGCATCTGACTAAATTACTATAGTAGATACCCCAGACACTTTTAAATCTTTTGTGTGGCAGCATTTCGGGTGCCCGGCGGAAAATATAAATGGCGAATGAAGGGGGGCTAGGTTGCGTGCTAAACTTTGTCACACTGAGAAAGGGGAACAAACTGGAACACAGGCAGGAAGAGAAGGGGGGCTCCAGCCCTCCTCGTTGTGTAAGTAAATTCCGGAAAGCAGAAGGTACATTGACAGGCTCGTGGTGACATTAAGCTTACGCTTGACCTGCGGGGACATGACAAGGGAGGGGGTCGCTGACGCTGCTAAATTGCAACATAACAAGATAAGATCAAAGGGAACGGGTGTGGGGACTAACGCCAGCAATGTCCAAACAATAGTTATATGTTACGTCAACTGGAAAGATACCAACAAGAACAGTAGACGCCCTAAACGGGGTATAAAAGTTAGACACAGACAACAGGGAGCTGAGCTTCCCTTGGTGTGTACTTTTGTGCATCTGAGAGTGGCTCCCGGATCGATCTGTACAACAAATAAAGAGAGCTGACTTACAACCATCCTTTGCCTCACGAATGCATCTTTTCCTCATCAACGGACTCGGTGGAGTCTAACTCCAACAATTTGGGGGCTCGTCCGGGATGAGGAGAAGGTTGTTTGGATTGGAACCAGAGACGAGGTCTTGGGGACGCAGAGAGCCACGGGCGCCCAGCAATTAGGTGAGCAGAGCCTGTTTTATCGAATTCTGCATATTGGCGATTGCTAAATAAAGTGGCTGGAAGTGTCTCAGGATCTGTCGACCAATATTGTGGCGAGGGCCTGTTGTGCGTAGCTCTGACGGCCTGTGAACAGAGGGTACGGGACCCCGTAGTAGAACCTATTGGCGGAGGATTTAAGTCCACTGTCGTGTCCTTGGTTTGGCAACCCACCTACTGCTGATGAGCAGTAGGACAGCTGGGATTGAGCGTCCCGGGAAATTCAGGACCCCCGAACAGCTAAATTGGTCGGAGGAGTAAGGTTCATCCTCCTTAAAACGGGTTGAAGTCCCGAGGTGAAAGTCCTCAAAGTATTGGGTTAAAGTCCCGAGATTAGAGTACTCAAAGCATCGGGCTAAAAAGTCCCGAGACGTGGGGTCCCAAGGTACCAAAAAGTGTACACAGCGCTATTTACTATTTCGCGTGTGTAAGTGCGTGTTTACTATTCACTATTCCAGTGTGAGTGGGTTTACCATTTACTATTTACTGTTTTGCGTGGTTCGGTGATTGTGTGTGAGTGTGGGTTTAGGTTTTGGTGGTGTTTGTTAGTGGGGCACTCAGAGACAACTAAGAGGTGTACTAAGTGTGGGTGGATAAATCCATCCCCTGAGGCACAGGGGTTGTTGGATCAGGAGAAGTGTAGGTCAGATAAGCTAAAACATGGATCACGAATTTGATAGAGAATTGGATGACGGGGGCTGGGGTCCACCAGTGCGCGGGCGGTGGAAGCCTCTGTGTGAACAGATACAGCTGTTAAAAATAGCAGTGGGAAAAACAGCTCAGGAAAAGGGCCGAGAGAGAGAGACGGCAGATGCGTGGAAGCGTATGGGGATTGCAGTGAAATGTGCAGGATACAAACCGGAGGATAGGCAATCATTAGGAGCACTTTTATGGCGTAAGGTAAAGGAGCATAGCGGCCTGAAAGACGAGGCAGGACGCGAGCTAGTGAAAGCGAGGGTGTTACAACGGGGAAAGTGGAGAAAAGAGGGAGAGAAACAGGAGCAGGAGAGGCGAGCGTGGGCATTACGACACAACTTTGCCCTTATTGGCTTAAGATTTTAGTTACATACATGACGTTTGTATATCTGCTATTTCTCCCGAGAAGCAGGTAAAGCAGTGGTAACTGCTTTTCAATTAATTTACTTGGTAAAATTAAATTTAAATAAATGATATGAATACTGTAATAGTACTCGTGAACTTTGTTTGTTTGTTGTTAGTTACTGTAATGTTGCGCTGCTTTATTTGTTTAATCGTCTTGTCTGTGAAGACATTCAAGTTAATCAAATAAGAACTGCACTGTACACTGTACATGACCATAAAAACTTTGAATCCTTGAAATAAATGTTTTTGATCTTTTCCTTGGCAGTTATCTTTTTACACAGGGCCTCTATGTACACAATAGTTATTTTTTTCACGACTAACAGTATGGATCAGGAGTTGGTTATTGTAAAAGAAGTAATGTGCATGCAGGTGATATTTGTATAGATTTATGTTCACCTCTAGGTGATAAGTTTGATAGTCATTTCTTTTACCGTTTGGTCTCTCGGTTGAACATAATAGTGGCGCGAGCAGCTCCACTTGGTTTTTTAAAAATACTCAGCCATGAACTTCTGGTGAACTCAGGTGAATCCCTTCCTTCAGTAGTAAACCTTGGTATTTTCAGCCGTTTACACATTGTCTCACTAAAAGGTTGATAATATATTTGTCCTTTTACATAATGATGAAATATACGCTAATAAAAGTGAATATTCATAGATTCATGACTAACATAAAGTAGCTAACAGAAACTTAGACTAACAAAAGGTGCAAATACATACTCAGTTGGTTCCATTGTGTTGATTACATTACAATGTTTACATTGTAATGATTATATCATGGATATTTGGCATACTTTTTATAAAATCATAATTCTTATATTCTACGTTAGATAGTGCTAAATAATATTCCATAGATGGATGGACTTTATTAATCCCTGTGGGGAAATTGTTTTTTATGTCTCCCTCAACTTACTCTTTGTGGAGTAAATTGTCCGCGAAGTGCAGCTGCCTGTTGGGGCGCCCAGGGAGCTGGGGGTTAAGGGCCTTGCTCAAGGACCCACAGACGTGCTGTGGCTGGGTTAGTTTCAACTGGTGACCTTCTCATTACAGGCACAAGGACTGACCCCTGCCCCCCAACTGTGTATGAGTAGCATTTATGCTGTTTCTTGAGTGTGAGCTAGTACATAAACCAGCTAGTGTTCACCACTGCAAAAATACTCTAGCTTTCATACACATTTTTTTATTTTCTTACATTGTCCGTTTTTGTTCATAGTCTGTAATATTCTGAATAACGACAATGTAGAGGAAAAACAGATTAAATTCTCCTTGTTTGTAATTTCCCCATGTAATCCACTGCCTTGTGGTAAGAGGTGGAAAAGTCGGACGCGTTGAATGATGAGGATACGATATTGAGTTTAGTTCTTGAGTGGATTTATTCATATGATATATTAACGCACAGTACTTTGAACTGGTTTGTTTGGCTCGAAAGGGTCGATATGCAGACACCATCACACACGGCAAATACGGTCAATGACTGTTTCACTTTGCACCTTCAGCCCTGAGCCGCGTAATCTCAGCACCTCTAATAACAACCATTGCTGCCCCCTACAGGTGGGAATACACTTACACAATAGTAAAGATCACTAAGGCAGGCAGTACCTCTCGTTTCAAGTATTACAATACTATCCATCCATCCATCCATCCATTTTCCAAACCGCTTATCCTACTGGGTCGCGGGGGGTCCGGAGCCTATCCCGGAAGCAATGGGCACGAGGCAGGGAACAACCCAGGATGGGGGGCCAGCCCATCGCAGGGCACACTCACACACCATTCACTCACACATGCACACCTATGGGCAATTCAGTGATTCCAATTAGCCTCAGCATGTTTTTGGACTGTGGGGGGAAACCGGAGTACCCGGAGGAAACCCCACGACGACACGGGGAGAACATGCAAACTCCACACACATGTGACCCAGGCGGAGACTCGAACCCAGGTCCCAGAGGTGTGAGGCAACAGTGCTAACCACTGCACCACCATGCCACCCCTATTACAATACTATATATATATATATATATATATATATATATATATATATATATATATATATATATATATATATATATATATAACATTATATTATAAACAATAAATACGAATAAATAAAAACATTGAACAAATAAACATCATCAATAATATTCATGAATAATTACGCTTAATATACAAATAAAAGAATAGCTCCTGCAGATGATTTCAGATAACTACTGGAACAATGAGTTCTGGAGGGGAGCAAGCTCTGTTACATGCTATAGAAATGTTGATCTGATTCCTTTCATTATCAGATTGTTACCACTGTTAAAAACCACAGATATTGTATTCTGATTGTATGCATTTCCTTATTAGGGCATGTCAGTTACTTCTGTTAAAAATCAGTTTATTCTGACGTCGTAAATTTCCTGACCAGAGTTTACCCTCTTTAAAGTGATGGAGGTCCACTTGTGCCAAAGATATGTCAATATGCATATGAGATTTCGTTTGTGCCAAAAATATGTAAACAGCACACAGTCTATGTCGACTGAGAATGTGACAAAGAATTTTTCTGTGACAATTCTATTATGTCAATGAGTTTGTCTGTGGAGCCCCTGAAGGGACCTAATGGTGTCCGCTAATTAGATACCCAGAAATAAACTGTGTGGCTCCTGCCCAAGCATTGCTGCCCAAACAGCAGCTTCCTCCTTATGCCGCCGAGGGAGGAGTAGCAAGTGGTTCCCCTGCCCCTTCCCCTCTCCCCCCTGCAGACGAGGATCATAACCATTCAGCACCCGACTCTACCTCCTTCTCGGTGATGAAGTGCCGTGGCGAAACACTCAGGCAGCAGGACGAGGTAGCAGAAATTCTTGCCCCTATGTTGGTTTGTCCAAATCCTCAAGGGGGAGATGAGGTTTGCTCATCTGACACTGTAGATGAAGGAGTTGAAGGACATTGCCAGTGACCTGCTGGATCCCAGGCAGAACAGACCTCACCATGCGACAGCCCTTCAGAGACTGGTCCTCCTGCGCATGGACTGGGGCATGATGCATCAGTTTAAACAGGAGCCTGGTAAATCCTGCGAGTGCTACACCGAGCGACTGATGGCAGCATTCTCCAACTACAGCGGGATGGACTCCCCCAGCGGACCGAGAGTGTATGTGATGTAAAATACACTAAGATAACTCAGTTCCTTTAAAGAGAGGCACTTTTAATACTCTGTATTTTTTTCGTGTGCTGTACCCTTAAAAAGTACAACACTAGTACTCCATATTCAAATAGTCCCATTAAAAACTACAGCCCCCAAACATCAAACTGCATGCTTCTATGTCACCTACACTTCATTAAGCAATATTAACACAAGTAACATGTTTCATCACTTAAAGCCAATCTAACTTTTTAAAAATAAAGTCTGTTTCAACTGGACTTTTACCTAAGTAAAACAAACATTTTATGTTCTAGTTTTCTTAAAACTACTGAAACAAATAATTGGCTACACTGCAGTTCCGCTGTTTTGTTTGGCACCCCTGCGTGTCCTGCATTGTGTGGAAAAAACCTGAAGGCTGAGGAATGTTATGTAACACAGCTAGAATGTAAAAACTCTCTCTGGTGTAATTCACTGCGTAAAACCAATGGTGCTAAGTGTGGTGTCTTCTTCATAACACTCCCTGATGTTTGTGTCCGTGACCATGAGATAAGCAGCCCACCCTTTCTTCCTTCCTTTGACTAGTATTCCTCCTAAATTGTTCATCTGTATTTGCTGCATTGGTACTTGTTGATGTGCGTGTGCCTTGTGTCACGATCGCCGTTTAACGGGAGCGGCGGACGGGCAGGAAACAGGCAAGGCAGGCAGGATACGGGGAAATACGGGGATTTATTAGGAACACGGGGTGCAGGAAACATCTCACGCAGACGGACTTCAATGACGGACACTGAACTCTAGTAAGACATGGACTCAAATAGACAGGACTGATTGAAAATAATCGGACACAGCTGGGTACGATCAGGGAAGCACACGTGGATAATCAGGGGGCGTGGCACACACGGTGGTCGGACTGTCCGGGACCTCCTCGGGGAATAGGGCAGGAAAGTCTGGAGCTGGGTCAGGGACAGGAGTGGGGCCAGGAACAAGAGCCCCAGGGGGCACAGTCATTTGAGGCAGAGGGAGCGCCTCGGGTTCTAGGGCCGCAGGGGGCAGCGGAGGCGGCTGCTCGGGCTGCGCAGGAGCTACGGGCGACGAAGGCGGCTGCTCAGACGCTGTAGCAGGAACCCAGGACTTTATGCTCAGCCCACTGCTGTTAACTCCGATGACTCACAACTGAGCGGCAATGCACATTTCGAATCACATCATCAACATCAGGCTGATGACAAGACTGTGGGTCTCGTCAATAAAAACGGTGACTCAGCATACAAAGAGGAAGTGTGATGACTATCGGACTGCTGCAGAGCCAACAACCTGTCTCTGAATGTTGACCAAAGAAATGGTTGTTGACTTTAGAAGAACACAAAGCACAGAGTGACCACTCTCTGCTGCACATCGATGGCTCATCTGTGGAGATCGTAGAGAGTACCAGATTCCTTGTTGTCCATCTGGCGGAGAATCTCACCAGGTCCTTCAACATCAGCTCCATAGTAAGGAAAGCACAGCAGCACCTCTACTCTCCACGGAAGCTCAGAAAAGCCCATCTCCCATCCTCACACTCTATTGGGGAACTGTTGAAAGCACCCTGAGCAGCTGCATCACAGTCTGCTTTGGGAACTATGTCGCCTCAGATCGCAAGTCCCTACAACAGATAGTGATGACAGGTGAGAAAATCATTGGAGTATCTTGTTAGAGAAATATGTACTTTTTTTATCATCATTTTGCTAGACGCTTGGAAACAACACCCTGCCGCAGCTTGATCTTAATTGAGCAATAACACGTCTCAAGAACTGTCGCTTGAATATTTCCACCCCATATATGGTGACAAACAATGTTCAATGTCAGTTGCATATCCTGTTTGTGTACCTCAATAAAAGACACTGCGAGGGGAGTTCCTTTTTCGAAGTTGGCCGAGTTCGACTGAGAGGCTGACACCTCGAGGTCAGGACCGGGCTTCCCTTTGTAAGGAAAAGTGGTAAAAATGCCCCAAGGTTCTTGGTTGATCATTTGAATGCAGACAATGTTAGGAATTTATGATCATGGGGGAAGCCAGGGAGAGAATGGGGGTTCCAGTTGGCACCACTAGGGTGATAAGGATAAGATAAGGTGATAAGAATTTAATTACAATGATCATAAAAGTCTCTACCCTGTTCTGTCCTGTCCCCGTCTCAGGATCCTCACACTCCAGGGGGTCACTCTTTATATGTAAATTCACTCACAACACCTACACACAACACCTTGGTGGGGAGGGCCTTTTTGGGTATAAAGGGGGGTGAAGAACTGTCTTCAATTTGTGTCTGAGCTGCCTTTCAGTACCCGGTGTGTCTCTACACTGTATTACATTGTATTATTTTTGCTGTTCAATAAACCATCATTTTGCTGAAACTGCGGAGACTCTGCAAGTGGATTCCCTACACCTTGCAGCAAGTAAAACGTCATCACAGCTGTCTGTGTTGTTCTGTGTTCAGAGACTGGTTTGTTTCCAGCGCATCTTCAGAAGAAGATAACCCTAACATATCTCTCCCCTCCATCACGGATATTCACACCACACACTGCATCCGCAAAGCCACCACCATTGTGGATGACCCCACCCACCCCTCACATTATCGTTTCACCCTCCTGCCTTCTGGAAATAGGTCCCGGAGCATTCGGGCCTTTACAGCCAGACTCAAACAGCTTTATCCCCCATGCCGTCAGACTACTGAACTCTCAGGGACTAATCTGATACCACACACACATACACTCATTAACACACTTTATTATTTAAGTACTATTTTTTTATCTTATTGTAGCCATGTTTACAGTTACTTTTATTTATTTTTATTGCTACCTCATTGCACAACCAAACTGCACCTTATCAGTATTGGGTTTACTGTGCTGTTTGTGCTCGTTGGTGTCAGTTGTCCTCTCTTTTTGCACTGTCCTGCAATGTTTGCACAGTTTGTTGCTAGGTTGGTATGTGTTAGTCTTGTGTTAATTTAAGTAGCAACTTGGTCCAAGGAAAACAGTTTCTTTTGTAACTGTACTATACTCAACTGTGTAAAGTTAAAAATAACATTAAAGACCTACTTGACTTGACTTTTACTGATAACAGGTGCTAAAGTGAAGTGACTTGCTTCTGGGAAAGATCTCCAGCTGAAATTCTCTACAACAATTATGGGAGAAATATGGGAAGGACGCGGCGTCAGACCTGCCCCAGTGGGACGAATGTGGTTTTCCTAGAAACAGCAGCTTCAGTCCCAATCAGATAAGCCAGATGCGTTTGAAATTAGAGGAACAGGATCAGACTGGTTGCTCAGGTATTAATGTGGTAGAACTAAAACGGAGACAAATTGGAAGGTGTTTCAATTGTGGGAAAATGAGACAAAGCAGGCAGAGGAGATGCGGGTGGCAAAAAAGCATGAGATAAGGAATGCAGAGAATGTGGATGAGGGTGAGACTCCTGTGAAAACTGTGTATTGAAAATTAGGGCCACAGTATTGTCATCCATCCTGTCAGGGTATGTGGAAATACACTGAGGGTAAATGGCCTAATGCAGGAAGTGTCTTAATCCTATAACATCCAGCTGATTCAGGCTGTTGGGACAGTGTGGGACTGCACTCTTCTGGCTGGGACCTCGAATAAATGAATGAATGTTACATGTATACAGCCCTTTTCTAAGATACACAAAGAGCTTTACAGAGGCAATGGGGAGCCACTTCAACCCAAAGGTGAGGCAGCAGGAGAGGGGGCCCAGGCAGAGAGAACAGCCAACAAGAGGGGTGCTTCCACAGACAGGACGGGGGCCCCGGCAGACCAACGCTGACGACTCCTGGGACCAAGTCAACAGAGCAGCTGTTGTCATTGTGACTCACCCTCATACATCCATCCATCCATTGTCCAAACCGTTTATCCTACTGGGTCGCGGGGGGTCCGGAGCCTATCCTGCAAACAATGGGCACAAGGCAGGGAACAACCCAGGATGGGGGCCAGCCCATCGGAGGGCACATTCACACACCATTCACACACACATGCACTCCTACGGCCAATTTAGCAAGAGAGAACATGCAAACTCCACACACATGTGACCCAGGCAGAGACTCAAACCGGGGTCCCAGAAGTGTGAGGCAACAGTGCTAACCGCTGCACCACCATGCCGCCCCACTGTTGGTTACATGTGTACATATTTTGTCTGATCTCTTCACCACCAGGTGGCAATATAGCAGCTCCAGAGTTGTTGATGGCTAGAGTAAAAATAAAAACACAGTAGCACAGAGGTGTAGCTAAAAATTCTGGGCCCCTGACAGAATGTCACCTTGCGCCCCTCTATCGAATTTTACATACTGGGAGAGAGATTTGTTGAGCCATCTTCCAATCTAATCCAATCCAGCTTTATTTAAAAAGCACTTTAAACAACCTTATCGACCAAAGTGCTGCACAAAGGAATAAATAAAAATATTCACAAACTTAAAAACGAATTAAAATAAATTTAATAAAAACCAAAACATTAAATGTAAGTAAATGGCCATTAAAATAAAAATATTATATTAATAATTATTTATGAATATATAAAAATTTATATTAATAAAGAAAAGGCTAAGATTGAAATAAAATTTACTATTAAAGTTAATATCTCACAAGGTGTCCAAGGAGAAGAGATGAGTTTTAAAAAGAGATTTAAAGATTTAAAGAGAAGAGGCCTCTCTAATGTGAAAAGGCAAATCATTCCACATTTTAGGAGCTGCGAATGCAAAAGCTCGATCCCCTCTAAGCTCACGCTGAGTCTTAGGAACCATCAGGAGCAGCTGATCAGCTGACCTGAGAGAGCAGGTGGGGGTGTAAGGGTGAAGCAGCTCACAGAGGTCAGGTGGAGCAAGACCCTTGAGGGCTTTAAAAGCAAATAACAGAATTTTAAAATGAATCCTAAAATGTACGGGCAGCCAGTGGAGTGAGTCTAAAATGGGGGAGACATGCTCATATTTCCATGTGCGGCAGTATTTTGAACCTTCTGGAGGTGAACAATAGTGGAGCCTCTAACCCCAACATAGAGGGCGTTACAGTGGTCCAAACTAGTACCGACAAAAGAGTGGATTACTGTCTCAAAGTGCTGCTTAGAAAGAATTGGCTTTATTTTGGCCAACTGCCTCAATTGTAAAAAGCTTGACTTGACAACTGATCTTATCTGCGTGTCAAACTTAAGGTTGGTGTCGACTTTAACCCCTAGGTGTGTGATGACTGGTTTACAATATTGTTCCAAGGAACCTAAAATTACAGTGGAGGTCAGAGGAGTGGAGTTACCAAAAACCAACACTTCTGTCCATTACCTCCCCACTTCCTTGTTAGTTACATTATTTGTTCTGCATTACTGTACTGCTTTGGAGCCTTTTGATATTAAGGTGAATAACACAGTGAAAAAAGAGACAGATGCATTGACAGCAGTTGTGGCCACACTTTGGACTGGGAGTGTAAGAGCAAAGGAAACTGAATCCACTATGTTCTGTCCTGTAAATTTTTATTAAACAACACATGACACACATACGAGTCCTGTTTTAACTTTCAGGGCTGATGGTCTGCAGCCTGGCTTGTGGTCTACAGTGCAGCGCAGGTGCAGTCACTGTGCTGAGCCCGGCGTTATAGTAATGATGCAGCCTTTCACACTGACCAGTGAGAAATAACCTTGAAAATGACTGTGCTCTTTGTGGTTCTCCTTTTGGAAACATCTTAACACCAAGCAACAGACATTTGACAACAGACTTCTACTCATCAATTATCAGAAATGTCATGCAGTAATCAGAGGTTAGACGGAAAAAATGACTTTTGTATTTTTCATCTTTTATCTTGGAGCAAACAGTTTTAATTGATGTACATGAGAGTAAATGGTGAATCAGTTTATTTGCTTTCTAGCTTTCTAGCACTTGGCTACCCAACCATTCATCAGTATGTGACCACTGCCATCTGGCTGAGTAAGTCTACTGTAATACTATTATTACAGTAGTATTATTAGTATTATTATCAGCTTATTGTGAGAATGGGGTGTGGGAAAAATGTCTTAAATGCAGACTGGTTACGGTGATCAGGAGCTTACTAATGAAAATGAGAAGAGCAAAGGGTTTGAACATCATAGTGGTTCCACTTGTTTTGAATCAGCCAGTGAGAAACTGACAAAGGGACCGGAAACAGGGAGGTACATGCTACAGAGCAGGCTGATCTGATTGGCTGTTCACACAGGTTTGCACGGCACTGCAGTGATTTACATTTTAATTTTTCTGGGTGTCTGTTAGCTTAACCCTAATAAATCAGTTTCACTTGTTGGATTTCCACTTATGGTCCAGCATGGTGGTGCAATGGTTAGCACTATTGCCTCACACTTCTGGGAGCTGGGTTTGAGTCACGGCCATAACACCATGTGTGTAAAGTTTGCATGTTCTTCCTGTGTTGTTGTGGGGTTTCCTCCAGGTTCTCTGGTTTCCCCCCCCCCCAGTCCAAAAACATACTGAGGCTAATTGGAGTTACCAAATTGCCTGTAGGTGTGACTGGTATCTGTGCCCTGCGATATGCTGGTGGCCCATGCTGGGTTGTTCCTTGCCTCACACCCATATCCTCCAGGACAATGTACGCTACTGTAATACAGAATTGAGATCTTGCAAGTACAAGTATGAGTACGTTGGAGGGCACGTCAGAGGCGGAAATGCTGTAGGTGACGTCAGACGCCGGAGACTTGGCGGAAAATCTGAATGAACAGCGAGGGGAATTTGGAATCTCTTGTGGAATATATCGACTGGTACTTCAACATTATAGTCATGAAGAAGAACGCAGATGCATCTTCTCCAGCCAAAAGCGAGACACCGTCCTCCAAAAGAAGTTGCCCGGCAGACTCCCCTGGCACAGCATCGCCGACTGGTAAAGACTTTGCCGACATCCTGGATTCAATCGACAAACGATTGTCCAGCTTCGACGAGAGGTTGGCTCTCGTCGAGATTCTACATCAGGAATTCAAATCCCCGAGGGAATCTTTGGAATTCAACCAGCAGCAGGTGGAAACACTCGCTGCTGAAAACACCTCACTATGGGACTCGGTTAAGTCTCTAACTGAAAATGTGACCCATCTAAATGAAGAAAATAAAAAAATAAAAGAGACTGTCGTCGATCTACAGGCCTGTAGCATGAGAAATAACCTGGTGTTTTCAGGCATCCCAGAATTACCGTCAAAACCTTTATCAAGAACCACCTGAAGCTTTCAGAGGACACTGAAAAACATCTGCTTTGAGAGAGTCCATCGGCTGGGAGCCAAGAGGCCTGGTGCACTGAGACCGTATCCTATTGTGGTTAAATTTGGATATTTTAAGCAGAAGGAGCAGGTGAAGAGCCGCGGCTGGGAGCTGAAAGGAACAGACTTTGTCGTAAACGACCAGTTCCCCAAAGAGATCCTGGAGCGACGCAAAGTTCTGTTCCCAATCCGACGCAACTTTATTTAGAAGGGTTCCCGAGCTCTCATCGCCGTAGACCAGCTCTACGTGGATGGGCAGCTGTACGGCGACCCCAGTACCACTCCCTGGTAGCCAGCTTAAACTACAGGCAGACGTTTTATTACAAGAGACTCATAGACCTGCCAAAGGATGAACTTAAAACACCCGAGTTTCCCAATGTGTTCTCAGCCTGCTATAACTCTAGGCAAAGTGGGCACTAGGGGGCAGCGTGTGGCTCAGTGGGCTAAGCCTGTATCCTTGTAATCAGAAGGTCGCAGGTTCGAACCCAGCCTCAGCACGTCTGTGGCTCCTTGAGCAAGACCCTTAACCCCCAGCTCCCTGGGCGCCACTATGAGTGGCAGCCCTTCGTGGTCAACTTACTCCACAAAGAGCAAGTTGAGGAGGCGTAAAGATTATTGATCCCCTGTAGGGAAATTAAGTTATTTATTTATTATTATTATTATTATTATTATTATTATTATTATTATTAATAATAATAATAATAATAATAATAATAATAATATTATTATTATTATAATAAAGAGGGGTAGCAATTCTAATACATCTATCCACCCATCCATTTTTCAAAGCGCTTATCCTACTGGGTCGTGGGGGGTCCGTAGCCTGTCCCAGAAGCAATGGGCAAGTGGCAGAGAACAACCCAGGATGGGGGGCCAGCCCATCGCAGGGCACACTCACACACTATTCACTCTCACACGCACACCTAAGGGCAATTTAGCAACTCCAATTAGCCTCAGCATGTTTTTGGACACTGGGGGGAAACCGGAGTACCCGGAGGAAACCCCACGATGACATGGGGAGAACATTCAAACTTCACACACGTGACCCAGGCGGAGACTCGAACCTGGGTCACCCAGGTGTGAGGCAACAGTGCTAACCACTGCACCACCATGCCGCCCCCATGGAACACCATAATACTCAAAATTAAATTAATAAAAATATCCATCCATCCATCCATTTTCCAAACTGCTAATCCTACTGGGCCGCAGGGGGTCCGGAGCAACAGTGCTAACCACTGCATCACCATGCCTCCCCATTCTAATACATAAAAATGTCAATTTCACAGTACTCAACACAATTATAGATCCACAGGGTAGATTTATAATCATTAAATTATCTATACTTAACAAAAAGTTATGTATTGTTAATATATATGGTCCAAATGTTGATAACCCCTCATTCTTCCACGTTTTCTTTACCACACTCTCTGAACACCAGGACTGCGCACTTGTTCTTGTGGGCGACCTCAACTTTGGACCAAATAAAGAAATGGACAGGCTCAGTACAGCTGCTCAGCGCAATTGGGAATCCACAAACATAGTTAAACAGCACATGAGCGACTATGGACTTTGCGATGCATGGCGTTCTCTTCACCCCACCCGTAGGGAATATACTTTCTTCTCACATGTCCATCACTCTTACTCTCATCTGGATTATTTCCTAGTCAGTAGCTCTCTGCTGAGTGACATTTCAGACACAGAGATACACCCTATAGCTGTCAGCGATCATGCTCCTGTATCTTTAACCCTAATAAATAAGAAGGCCATTCCACCAAGTAGAAACTGGAGATTTAATACATCATTGCTTAAAGATGGAGATTTTATTAACTATTTTAAAAAAAGAGTGGGCTTTATATTTAGACTATAATGACCTGCCTGGAACATCAGCATCTGTTCTCTGGGAAGCAGGCAAAGCTGTGATGAGAGGTAAAATAATCTCATTCTCATCACATAAAAAGAAGAGAAAACAAGTGTATCCAGGACTTAGAAGAAACCATGTGTCACGGGAAGGTTCGGGTGGACAGGCGATCGTGCGGGCGGTGGTTCAGAAAACCAGGCTGACGAGCAGGATCGGGGTAATCGGGGTTTATTCGGGAAAGGGAGACACGGGAGACAAGCGAGGCTAGATACGATCAGTTAAAAATAAATATGGAAAAAAACAACTATATGTGCTGTTAAAGACTGAAATGGGGATACAGTATATGACCCTGACAGAAAAAACAGCACTTTCAGGGACTTTTACAAATCTTTATATTCACCACAGATAAACCCATCTAAAGACGAAATTGATCAGTTTCTTGATAGTATAACCCTTCCGAAATTATCAGACAATCAAGCGATGGCACTGGATTCTCCGCTGACACCAGGTGAACTCCAGGAAGCCCTGAACGGTATGCCCAATAAAACGGCTCCAGGTCCAGATGGATTTCCAGCAGAATTCTATAAAGAATTCTGGACAATTCTGGCATCAACATTCTGCAGAATGTTGCAAGAAACCAGGGAAAATGGTCGGCTACCACCAAATATGAATTCTGCAAACATTAGTCTCTTGCTAAAACCAGGCAAAGATCCTACAGTATCTACCAGCTATCGTCCAATATCCCTTATAAACGTTGACCTTAAAATAATCTGCAAAGCTCTCTCAAAAAGAATAGAAAAGTTAACCCCTCTCATAATTCATCCTGACCAAACTGGTTTCATAAGGGAGGCACTCATCAACAAATACACGTAGATTACTTAATCTAGACATAGACTATTCATGCAATAAAAACCTTCAAATTACAATACTGTCTCTAAATGCAGAAAAAGCATTCGATAGAGTTACAGTAACTGGAATTTTTTATTTGCAGCTTTATGCAAATTTGGTTTCAGAAACTCTTTCATAAACTGGTTAAAAATATTATATAGTTCACCAACAGCATGCGTCAGGACGAATGACTAAACATCCTCCAGTTTCTGTCTCAAGAGGGGCACCAGCCACGGATGTCCTCTATCCCCCTCATTGTTTGCGATTTTTATTGAACCACTAGCAGCAGCAATTAGACAGGCTACAGTGATTAAAGGCATTAAATGCAGGAATGTAGAACATAAGGTAAGACTTTATGCGGATGATGTGTTACTTTTTCTCCAGCATTCACAAACCACTCTTTCTGAGGTAATTACATTAATAAACTCTTTCTCAAGAGTCTCAGGTTATTCGATAAACTGGTTAAAATCTACAGTTCTTCCAATTAATTGCTCCTTCCAGAATAATTCTTCCTCTCCACTGTAGTCTGGAGATATTAAATATTTAGGAATTAATGTTACACCTAGGCTGGCAGATTCAACTAAACTAGACCATTTCCCACTTTTAAAGAAAGTAGCGGATGATCTGGTTAGGTGGAAGTCCCTACCCATATCACTTATGGGAAGGGATGCCTCAATAAAAATGATGGTTTTGCCAAGAACTAATTATTTATTTGCAATGATCCCGAGCAAAACATCACCTGACTGGTTTAGATCTCTGGACTCCGCTATCTTTCCAGAGGAATTCAGTTGAACCCCCACGTATTAGCTTAGAAACACTGCAAAGGACTAAGGATAAAGGAGGACTAGATCGGCCTAACTTTCACCACTATTTCTTTGCCAACAGGCTCCAAAACATCTCAGGGTGGTTAAAACATACCCTCTTAGATGAGCCTTGGCCAGACGTAGAACAGGCACTATGCAATAAGATAGAGATTTCGGATTTACCATTCATTAGCTCAAACATCAAAACGACAGGAATGCTTCAAAAGCATCAGTATCAGCTCTTTTCTGACAGCGTGCTGGGAGTTTCTAAAAATGACTGAGTCTTCATTAATCCCATGCAAGCGTACTCCCATCTGGAACAACCCTGATGTACTACTAAACAATAATTGATAAACTTCCCAGATTGGAGTTGTAAAGGTATTAAATACTTGGAACATATATTTGAAGGAATAGACTTTATTCCCTTTGACATATTAAACAATATGGGATTAGCAAGAATAGATTTTTAGAATATCAACAAGTTAAATCTATAGTAAAAAAAAAAATAAGGTCTAATCAAATCAAATTACAAATACCGCAAAGTGTGGCAGAATTCCTTAATCTGAAACCCCCCAAATTACTGTCTAAAATATACAGGACACTTTCTAAAATGGATGACTCATTGCAACATGGGTGGAAGATCTATCAGTCAGCTGGGACCACAATTTCTGGTCTAAGATATGTTTAAAAACCTATAAACTGATTAGAAATTCCAGTTTACAGTTAATACAATACAAAATCCTGCATAGAGTGTGTAATATTCGTGCAGAAAATATTGCATAATTTGTTAGACACAGAATTGATTATTTAAATGATGTGTACGTGTTAAATAGAAGCTTTATGTTGATTGGTTAATGCACACGTGATCTGTTTATGCATACTCGCTGAGACTCAGTCGGAGTAGTTCTACCTGCCTGTACGGAGTACAACATAAACTCCGTGTCATTCAATAAAGATTCTGCACAGCTATCCTGCCGTAATTCTTTATAAACAAGACAAAACATGGTGCGAGAGTAAAAGTGAATCACACGGACACAATGGACGTCGCTGGTGTTCCGTCGCCCCGCATGGACAAAACAGACAAACAAGACAAAACAGCATAAACGTCAAATTCTCAAAACGAATACTGGAAGAAATAATCAAGCTTAAAATTGAGTATTATATTTGTGACCTTGAGCGAGTACCCCCCTAATCAAGCGGTATCCAAAGCGAGCACACAGGAGAGATTAGGGCTGGATCATAAAAGTATTTATTGGTTTTATTAACAATCGCAACAAAAAGGGGAGGGTTCAATAACTCCCGGTGACCTGGTTGATGTTTCCACTGGTGAAGTATATCCCCCAGTAGGTAGTTTAAAACCCCGGCCCGCGCCACTGGGCAGCCAGAGATATCCTCACAGCAGGCTGGGACCCTATTGCTCGATTAGCACCCCTGGTTTAAACAAATCAAAATACCATATACTCAAAACAACAAAATAGTCCTCACTGCAGAACAAAATAAAAACCAATACCGACAGCGCACAGCAAATCCACTCCAATACGCACACTGGGGTCGTCAGAGCACTGGTCCCAGGCTCCAACTAATAAGCCCAGGGACAGCCTGCTAGAGGGTACGGACAGAGTCACCCGAGAAAGTCCACGGTCTCAGCGGAGTTATACATGTGTATCGTTCGCAGATAATTTTACAAAGGCAGTATATACGTTGCGCCCTAAAAGAGGGGAAGAGAAACAGTGGGTACAACTTTCCCCAAAGGTTGCGGTTTCCTGCAAATGCCAAAACAGAAATTACAAAACCCACACTCCATTCCTCATAATAAACATAAAACCAACATGTATCCCACACAGCAAAAGCGTTTATCTACCTCCAGAGGACCCGCACTCACACCAGCCGATCAGGTTTTCACCTCCGGTCGCTCTTTTATATATTACCATCGCGTCAGTCAATAATTAAAACTATGTCCGACTCAATAGCAATTAACTATGTTAGGAAAAAGATAAAACCCATACCTTGTCTTTGCAAACAATCTTGTTCTGGATACACGACTTCACCCCCTTGTGCCTTTGGGCAAATGCGTTCGTCCCTCACCATCAATGCCCCAAAACTTCACGAAGAGTGGTCCGCCTTATCCAGAGGAAGACTAGGCTACTTGCCGCACTCCCTCTTCCCAAGAAACCTCCAAGACCAAACAGTACTTCGATTCGAATCGCGAGATTATGCGGGTATAAATCTGATGGAATACCGCGCCCCATATCATCATAAAAATCCCCTCGGGGTATCAAAATAAAGGTCCCCTTTTCAGCTATATGGTCGCTACTCGTACCGGTTATATATTAATTGTTGTTTGTATTATGGTATAAAATTTAATCAAGAAATTGACTAAAACAACACCTGATGCACTGACAAATATAATACATTTTCATACCCGTAGTATCATATTTGATACACACATTTTCAGCACGTTTTTCTATAAAATATTTCATGATATATTAAGTTATTATTAGTTAGTTCACACTAATAAAGACTCATTTTGAAATATAATTAATTTTCGCTACATTGCGCTTACTGTAACTG
Source organism: Brienomyrus brachyistius (assembly GCF_023856365.1). Taxonomy (NCBI): domain Eukaryota; kingdom Metazoa; phylum Chordata; class Actinopteri; order Osteoglossiformes; family Mormyridae; genus Brienomyrus; species Brienomyrus brachyistius. The sequence continues at coordinate 1,420,114 of NW_026042344.1, forward strand.
TTCCCAAAATAGGACTTCTTATCCCATGAAAATCCTGCCGGCTACAACGTGTTTGCAGCCGTCAGTGATTCTTGAAAAAAAAAAGACGTTTTCCATCTGAACTACATAGGTCATCCACCAGAGGGCAGAATACAGGTATATCATTATATACACCAGGTTTTTGAGGAAAGGGATAATCGTATTACTGACGTAGAGGTCTTAAATATGATACATGTGGCGTTATAGGGAGTTAATGTAATTTTCTATTCACTCATGCAAATAAATAATTGTTTGATAACAAAAAAATACATTTGTTTTAATTCTTTTTTCCTGTAAACATATCACTTGTCCCCCCCCCCATGCTCCCACATTCAAAAATGAAACTTTTGATAGCACTTTATTGCCATCGGTTCCACGGGAATGCAGACCTCTATTCTTTTCTTCTACCTGGCAAGTCCACCATTATAATAGCAATTCACCAAGGTGCAAGCGCATGTAGCTCTTAAAGAAATTGTTTGAAAAAATTAGTTTATAGCATGTTTACACCCTAAATACACCAGTGACTGAGTACAACCCTTGTGGACCAGGCGCCTGGCTTTGACAATTTTTCTGCCATTAAACTAGCAAACATGGGTTGGCCATGAAGTAAAATAACTTGTGCCTTTAAATTGTTAAAAAAAAAGTCCTGTGTGTTGTAAAGTGAGGTATGAAACAGATACCAGGCTGCTTCAGTGAGGGTCAGCGTAAGTTTTATTCATGTGATTTTGCGGTTTCAACTGTTTCATTGGAATCAATCCAAGCAGCAGCATGAAGACTGTAAACCAAAGAAGTGGGACGATGCCTGAGAAGAACAACTCAGTCAATCCTCACATCTCCTCTCTCCTCAGGCGATTGATGGACTCTGAGCATGACACATGTACAAAAGATGAGGACTCTTCTCCACTATTCGAATGGAAATTGTTCTTAATCTTTTATTTATACCTTTTGCTTATACCGTAAGATTTAGGAACACACTGAAAAAGATCAACTTTAATACATTTGAAGGTTGAAGTTATTGGAATTTGTTACGGCTGATTTGGTGGAATATGTTTTTGGACAGAACTGTCAAAAAATGTGGAATGAAAATGCAGTTTAATGGTTGAATCTGTAGCTTGCCTAACTTGCTATAAATTACACACACATGCAGCATTAAAGTAACAGGGAGCTATTAGAACAGAGTTGTTGTATTACATTAACACAGACCAGCAAAAAATATAACATTATTCTAATGTTGTTCTGAATAGATTTCTATGTCCAGTCCTGATTTCAAATTGGGCCTTTAAGCCTAGAATATGGTCAGTTTTAAAAACACTTGACTTTGTTGCAACTCATTTTCATGTTAATGTCATCTTTCCTGTTAATGTGAGTTTGTTCTGTGTGGGTCTCTGTCTCAGGCTGTCATTTTATTCATAGTTATTCATAAAATACTTGACTTTGTTGCAACTCTGACTAAGTTGAATTCCATCAAGTGGTTAACGGGTGTGAAGATAAATGTAAGGTACTCCATCTAGGGAGCAGAAATATAAAGTACAGGTATTTCATGGGTGTCACTGAAATAAAGGTAGCTGATCATGAGAAAGACCTTGGTGTGTATGTTGATGCTTCCATGTCCCATTCTCGCCAGTGTGAGGAAGCAATAAAAAAGGCCAATAGGATGTTGGGGTATATCTCCAGGTGTGTGGAGTTTAAGTCAAGGGAGGTAATGCTAAGATTATACAATTCCTTGGTGAGACCTCACCTAGAATATTGTGTGCAGGTTTGGTCACCATATCTTAAAAAGGACATTGTGGCCTTAGAAAAGGTGCAGCGTAGGGCCACAAAAATGATTCCTGGTCTTAGAGGAATGTCATACGAGGAACGGTTACTTGAGCTAAATCTGTTCAGTCTCAAGCAAAGGAGACTGAGGGGGGACATGATCCAGGTATATAAGATTCTAACAGGTTTGGATGCTGTTCAACCAAACAGTTACTTCAGCATTAGTTTAAATACACGAACTCGTGGCCATAGGTGGAAATTAGCGGGAGAACATTTCAAGCTGGATTTAAGGAAGCACTTCTTTACACAGCGTGTAGTCAGAGTATGGAATAGCCTTCCTGATAATGTAGTGCAAGCTGAATCCTTGGGTTCCTTTAAATCAGAGCTAGATAAGATTTTAACAACTCTGAGCTATTAGTTTAGTTCTCCCCAAGCGAGCTTGATGGGCCGAATGGCCTCCTCTCGTTTGTATAGTTCTTATGTTCTTATGTTCTTAAGATTATCCTGAAATTTTCAAGTTAATGTCATTCCAGTTAATGTGAGTTTGCTCTGTGTGGGTCTCTGTCTCAGGCTGTCATTTTCGTCTTAGTCTCATTTAAACCACTTAACAATATGCATAGATTGCATAGCTGCAAATGTAAAATACAAAAATTAACTTGGAAAGCATTCTACAACAACATTCAGTATTGTGGAGTATTAATAGCATTTATTGCCAATTCCAGTTGCTAGGTAACTTCTATATTTTGAATAGAATACAAGATAATATTTTAAACTAGATTACAGTTAATTGTTATTTTTCTGTTTAAAAAAGACAATTGCTGTAATTTACATAGGACAAAACCTGTAAAAGACATTTTGTAATTATTTTCTAAATGAAATGAAGATGCTTTGTTACTCCTGTAGGAATTATTAGCTCAGGTAAATTTTAATATCTCCACCAATATGTTTTGAAATTAATTAACTTTTAATTAATTATTATTTAATGCTGATTATTAACCAATTGTTATGCCGAATGGTCGGCTCCTCCAAACTCAATTGCGAATCCCCGTGAGTCTGTTAATGTGAGACTTAAATGGGATTCATTAATAACCAGTATCGCTTAATAACCTGGGTTAGTAGGCTTGTCCAGCGAGCTGCGTCACCAGGTAATGTAAACGATCGGTAGCGAAGCTCCCCTCACGGCCAATGAGAGAGAGTCTCGCGATATTTCAGGCGAGTTTAGAGGTTTCAGAGCGTAGTAGCCAGATCGCACAGAGGCAGGGACTATTGTGAGCACTCAATGACGGAGGCTGAAGTTGTGTAAAAGACATGCATTTATTCCTACCACTAACATAAGACAGACATTACACCTAACAAACAATAAACATGAAATAACGGAAAAGACACAAACGATGTAATCATGAAAATGCAGTGACCAGATTTAAAATGATTAACCTGAAAAGGGAAAAACTGTTCTGCAAAGCAAGCAGTTTGTAGGAATATAAACCTGAAGGAATATAGCAGGTGAATAGGACAGTTTAGGTTGTTAGAAAGGAAAGGAAGTTGGTTTACTTGGATGCAGGAAAGAGGGAGGTCTTTGCAGTTGGTTGCAGTGGCTGATGAGCTGATGGGTGATGGCTCTCAGGGAGGCGCGGTGTCTGCAGCGGTTGTTGGAGTGGAGTTCCTCCGGTTCTTTCTTCTGGTGAAGCTTGGGCTGAGTTGCAGTTCTTTGGGTCTTCACCGACGGGCTTTAAGAACGCTGCTTGTTTCTCCTTTTTCTTCCCTGTTTCTCCTGATTTTTCTCCGCCCTTTGTTCTGAGATGCCAGGTTTTATAGCATAAGGTTCGTGATTAGGAGTGACCAGGAATTTGAGTCCTGGACCAATGGCTGACCATCCATTTGGCGGGCTTCGGAAGGGGGTCGGTATCAGTCTTTTTGGGATTTATGACCAGACTGACTTCTCTGGTAATGGTGATTTTCATTAGGCTGGTGTAACTTTTGATACGTCCACTTTTGTGGTAACCACTGACCAGATTTGGAAACTGGAGTGATTTTCCTTCGGTTTGATACCAAACATGCCGTACCAGCCTAGCGGTTCACACCAAATACCATCTGTGATGATTAATTAATCATTACTTATATTATGCTATTATGTTATGTTCTATTACTCACACCAGTATATGGTACAGGTGGTTTAGGTTGTACCTCAACAGATATTACCCTTTATACAGACATTATATGACATATTCTCCTGTCATAAGCACATCTTACCCTTAGATAGGCATGGTAGAGTACAAAGATCAGATAAGGGTTGCCGAGGAATGTGGCAAAGAAAAGGGGGGGGAGAAGGTTTGTCAAACAAAGAAAAAGAATCTCCAAAAGTTAAGACACATTCGAACATAACCTGTACATATCTGTATATTAAGACTAGTAGTCAAGAGTAAATACATATACAGATATACAAAAGCCAAACTTAAAAGAAACTTTCTTTGGGGTGTTGGTCTGTTCGGTGAGTGGTATGTAAGGCAGGATGTCTGGGGAGGGGGTTGTGTGCCAAGTCGAGGGACCCCTGTCCTTGGGGTCCACTCTGTTCTCTGTAGGTCGTTAAAACTTTGAGCAATAAAAGTTGGAGTGCTGGCCTCCCTGGTTATCTATGTGTGTGGGGTCACAAACCACCCTTTGGGGCCTAGGTCGATGTGTGCCTTCTCGTACCAGGGTAGGCCTTGTCTCAGGCCACCTGGAATTTAAGCCTTGTGATATGTGCATGTGTGATCCTACATATCCCCCCTTTCGGCTGATGATGGCATTGCCATCATTCAGGCGACGGAAGTTGAAACAGGATCATCCACATGCAACGAGACACATGAAAGGTCCCGTTTTTCGGCACTCTGGGTGGTACAGTGACTGGATGGACAGGGAGGAGGCGCAAGGGCGGGCCCCTGGCTTCTGAGACAGCAAGGAGTGGTGAACCCTCTGTCGTACAGGGTGCCGCAGCTCCCAGCAAGGCGTCCAGGAACCTCTCGGGCAGTCGATTGGACTCAGCTTGGTTCACGGTCGTTGGGTAACTGCTCCAGCATGTGGGTAGTGTCCACGGCAGCATGATGCATGGCATCCTGGGTCCATCGGACACCTGTCCCACTCGTTTGGCGTCTCTCATGGAGGTAATGGGCTCGGTCGACATCGTCAGACGAATACTCGCTGTATGTGGGTACAACAGTTAGTAATCAAGAGACCGGGCTGTTCCCAGAAGACAATGCCTGACGGAGGCCCAGGGGATGCCCTCTTGGACTGGGGCCTCATCCCTCCTAGCTGAGTAATGCTAGTAGCGGGGCAGCGTCATCCTAGTGGTAAGGGGATAGAAAATAAGGACCGGATTAGGAGTGAGGGGGTGAGTCAAGACCGATTCGGAGTGTGGTGCACCCTTGTGCAAAGGGGACAGGAAAAAGATATAGTGGCAACAATTCTCGGCCAGAGGACAATTGTAAAGAAACAAACGTGACAAGAAAATGCAAAACCGGATCCTCTTCAGTAATTTCCCGGGCACGCGTGAGCCACCCCAGGTCCTTACCAAAAACAACAACCAAAGAAAATGAGAAGTTATCAAAACAAACAAACAGATAAACAAAAACATCAAGATCACCCAGATATCAGTAGTCAAGCCCACCACATTGGTCTACCCTATCTGTGACCTTCTCTCCTTCCCTTCCTCTTTGTTCTTCTCTCTTGGGGGTTTTGGGGAGATTTGAACTGGAAAAGTTGTCCTTCTTTTGGTTGGAATTGGCAGCAGACCAGACATCCTTTCACATATTCCGTCATCCTGTCGCATGTTAGGCCAGTAGGCTACTTGACTAAGTGCCTCATAGGGTGTTTTGGCATTGCGGTGGCCTGCACAGGGTGCGTCGTGGGCGTACAGTAGCATGACCCCCCTTTGTGCCTGAGGGACCACGAGCCGTGGTGAGGTGTGGGCATCAGGGACATGAAGAGGTACGCCCTCGGCAAGATGAGGAGAGGATAAAGCCGTCATCAGGTGATGGAGGTCAGGAAGGGATTCTTGGTCAGTTGTGGAGATCGAGTTCGCAGCGCGGTCGCGGAGGTGATCGCAGACCGTGCTGAGCACAGAATCAGTGGGCTGGAGGGAGACGATGTCAGAGTTGGAAACCTGAGGGGAAAGTTCCAATAGTGAAATTGTTGGCGGTGGGGCAGATGCTCGGCTGTGACTGCGGGTGACGATCTGGACAGCGTGGGTGGGTGGGAGGGGACAAAACTCCCATGAATCACCGTGCAGTGCTCCTGCTTTGGCAAGTGCATCCGTGTGGTCATGGTGTTTGACTGGCTTGTTCCCTGATGTCTTGAAGCCATTCTGTGTCCAGTGAGGGAGATAGCACATGAAGCTGAGACGTGTATAGCTGGAGTCTTTGCAGATCAGCAGGTTCTCTACTCCATGTTCGGAGGCCACCTCCCGGGCGATTAAGATTGTTGCCAGCTTCGCATACTGCGATGTGTGAGGACAGAGCTTGAGCTGTTGTGGTGGGACGAGGTCGTCGTTGAGCCCCAGAATGCTTGCTCTAGGTTTCAGGGTCCCCTTTTGTTTGAATGCGCATCCATCTACATTAATGGTGATCATGTCTTGAGAGACATTCTCATCAACGTAGTGGTGTTGCGACGGTTCCATTGGCGTTGGCATGTCCAAAATGCTGGGTGCTGCTGGTCCCTCCCGAGAATAGTTGTGGCAGCTGAGTGACTGTACTGTGTCAGGCTGGGCAGTTATAGCATGGATTGTCAGGTGTTGGTCATCAACAAGCTCCATGTCACATACGATCCCTTTTGTCACCGGAAATTTTCCTATCCCCATGGTCATTACCACATCTGTGACTTCCATGCCTTGGAGCCATATGCCTTTCCTGATCTTGGGGCTGAAGGATCCTGAGGTAGGGTCCAGCCTACACAGGAAGGAGTCATGGTGCTGGCATGGGTCTCTCGTGTCATGACACTGATCTCCAGCTGGGTACTCTCCATGGTGTGGAGTGAGGTCTGAGGATGCAGCCAGGGTTTGACATTCCTGTGTGGTTGCATCAGGTTTCCACAGTGGCAGTGGTTCTATAACTTGAGCCCAAATTTTCAGATGTTGGAAGTCTAACATCGGCTCGAACCAGTTCAGCAAATCTTTCCCAATGAGGAGAGGAATGGACTCAAGTTGGGAAATGTATACTGGGTGCATTACATTCATGGGACCAATGGACCAATTGAGGGGTATCATGTGATCCATCCTGGTGCCCACTGGTGAATACGCCTGCACGTCCAAAGAGCATTTCCTCGGCTGGAGGGTTTTGTTCTTCTGGGCGGCTAGGTGCTGCACCTGGCAGAAAAGACTGGCTGACATGAGGGTGATGTCTGCTGCAGTGTCGATGAGGGCCTCCAGGGTGAGAACATCTTCCAGGGTGATGGAGAGGTAGAATTTCTTGGCTACCCCCCTTTCCACCAGATCTCCCAGGAGCTGTGGCACAAGGGCCTGGCCAGGAATTGGTGAGGCCTCACCACAGTAGGGGTGGTGCTCTTCTGAGTCACGGCACACAACTAGGACAGCGTTGTCAGGTGCTGGTGGGGGCTCATCCTCTTGATCGAGCTCTGTGTTGGTGACGGCAACATCAGGTGCTCTTACCAGGCTTGAGTCGGCAGCTTTTTCTAGTTGAGGTGGGACGTCTTCAGTTGTTCCAATATCTCTGGTAGGGAAAGCTGATGGCTGTTGAGTGTTACTTAGGGCTGACATCCAAGGGAGTCTGGGGGCATTGTCTGGTTTGGGTTCTGGTGAGGATTGTGGGGTCGTGCGTGTTTTGTGCTTCAGTCCTAGTCATTTTGGATCTTTCTTCCGAAAGTCCTCTTGACCCTTGAGGGGATGCTGAGCAAAGAAATCACGCAGCAACTGGAGTAGAACCCACTCATCTTTTTCCGTGGTTTGTCCAGGCTTCGAGTCTGGTTCATAACTTTTCCTCCTGTCTTTCCAGTTCCGCGGTTGATTCCGTCGGGAACTTAGTGGAGAGCTTGGATTAGAGAACAGGCTTCCTAGCCGATCTCCCCGCTTATTCCAAGGCTCTGTGGGTCTTGGTTTCCCTTGGTTAAGAGAGCGCTGTGCCTCCCACCGGTCTGGCCGGGTCTTCAACTGCTGTGGAGGCGGACCAGGGTAACGCTCACTGTGGCTTGCTGCTGTCCAACCTCGGTCATGGATTGGTGGTTGCGGATGAGGGTGGCCACCTTCCAATGCCAGGTTGGAGTCTGTAATGCCAAGATTTAGCACTGCCGTCGCTTTAGTTGCTTTCTCGGCTGCTGCTCTTTGTTTGTGGTATGCCTTGATTGCAAGGTCTCGTAGTTGTTGACTTGTCATGGTGTGGGGACAAGCCATGAGCCCAAGGTAGTGATTTAAGGTTGGGTGGAGATTCCGAAGGAAGAGAGCCTTGAAGGTTGCATCTTCTTCCATGTCTGCCTCATTTTTGGACCCAAAATATGCCCGACGAAGGCGATTGTAGTAGGCTTGGGGAGGCTCTTGTCTGCTCTGTTTGACATCCAAGGCGACACTGATACCTTGTTCCGACTCAGGATCAGCAAACTCTTGAATCAGTGCTTCGTGTAGCAGCTTGGAGTCGGCCTTGATTCGACTGGGCTGTCGATCCAGGAAGCTGCGGACCTCCAGGCTGGATGTGATCCTGATGAGGTAGATTCTGTCCTCATTGGTCACATTGTCCAGTCTTTGGAGGTGGAAGTCAATGTCTTGGAGGTAGGTATGAATGTCGTGGCCCCCCATGGGGTTAGGCGTAAACATGTCGATATTCCGAGCTACTTTATCAAGCTCCTTTGTGGTAACCCGGTGTTGGTATCGCTTCAGTAGACCTGTTTCATCTAGGGTGCCTTCTTTGAGAGAGACCTTCCAGGCGCTTCGTTCCTCAAGGTCCGGTGATGGGCAAGGAGGTAACTTGTCCCGATGAGAGGTCCCTTGAACGCAGTCTGAGTGCCTTGGGGGAAACAGCACTGTCGGAGAGGAAGTCGGTGCCATCACTGAATTGTAGGAGGCTCCAAATTCTGACTTTACCTCATATGCCTGTATTAGTTCTTGTCTCATCCGGTCAATCTCTTCTGTGTCAGCTCGATGTTTCGTTCTGGCATCGGTGAGCTGTTCTTGGGAGCTGATTAGCTGGTGATTCAGCTTGTGCAGGCATCTCTGTGCCTCAGCCAGATGGTTTTCCAGGGCCTGGATCTGAGCATCCTTGTTCTTGAGCTCTGTGTGGGCTCTGTCGAACAGTGTTTCGGCCTGGTCCAGTCTGGCTTCGAGGTTCTCTCTGGTGGCTATGGCTTGCTGTTCTTGCTGGTCAGCTTCAGCTCTGAGCTCTTCCAAGGCCTGTTGAAGCTTTTTGCTTGTTTGAGGAATCTTTCCTTCTTCTGTATCCTCTTCCTCATGGGACGGAGACCTTCTTTGTTGGAGTTCTTGCTCGAAGTTCTCAATGCAATGTTGGGCCTGGACTGCATGTCTCTGTGTCTCAGCCAGAAGTTGTTGGGTGTCTCTCTCCTGCTGTTGGAGTGCTTGCACCCTTTGCTGGAGACAGGACGTTTCCTCTTCATTTGTCTTCAACCTGGCTAGAAGTTTGTGTGCGAGGGAGCCGAGTGCTTTGGTTAGCCTTTTACTCCCGCATTTCTGAGTGGGTGGCATGGCCATTAGTTCAGCGATGTCGTCCTCAATTTGGTCAGCTGCTTTGGACCGTATGAGATCGGCATGACTGGGCAGGAAGTCGGAAGTCACAACATCAGGCCAAGTACCCAAATCTTTCCACTGGTTGAGGGGGCTTTCCATGTGGATCATTGTGACTTGGTCAACTGCAGGGTGGCCGCAGAAATCTGTTACACTCAGGCTGGGTGTTGCCTAGGTGGGTGACCTGACACCTAAATCTGGGTGAACAAATAAAACCAACAAAATAAAATAAAGTAGAACTGGGGCCTGTCAATGGGTAACTGGAAGGGTGTAGTGAACCACGGGAATAGTTACCCACGACAAAATAAACAAACAAAAATTGCTCCCTGGGAGAAGTTGTTGCAGGTTAGAACAGTGTGAGTTACTCTAGGGCTTGAGAGATGCCCTAGTCAGGGGTAAAGGATAAAACCTTATCCTGGAAATTGTCGGTCTGTGACTACTGACAGTGTCAGAAGATGACAGGAGAAGTTGGGAATAGAAAGTGGGAAACAAGAGCTTCAAAAGCAATGGGACTGCATTCAAACTTAGCTTGCTGTTGCAGATCAGATTACCCCTTGGTTGGGCTCTGTTGAACAACTCCGCTTTGACCAGAAGGGGGACCACTAGCAGGTTCTGCTTTACTTGTCCCTATCCGAATTGTTGCGGTGTTAAGCTAGTGATGCAGGTAGAGAGGTTTGAACGCTGTCAGGTGTCCCTCCTGAACAGGGCACGTCCCACAAGCTCAATCCCAGCCAAGCAGGCCTGAGTCCGGCTCCCACTTCCCCGATCCCCAGCAATGTCAACTTGGAAGGGGGTGTTCTGTACGCACAACTGAGACAACCCAGGTGGGGCTCAGCTTATCGGCTGCACTACCTGAGACCTGACTCGACCAAGGCTGGCAAAATAGCCTTCAGGTATCACCCACCCTAGTGAGAGTCCAAGCTAGGGCCGTTCTCCGAACTCACCCTAGACGAGGTCCTGCTCAAAAGTTGTAATGACCGCCTGAGGTACCTGTCAGCCTTGCCCTTAATGAGTCAGTGGGTGCAGCCGGGCTGGCACGCTTTTGGGCGTCCAATTGCTGAGAACTCCCCTTCGGTTCTGACAAACTGTATGATCGTAAGCAGTGACAGCAGAGTCACAGACAAGCTCAACCAACAGAGAGCGAATGGTAGGCACCTAGCACAGGAAGAGCTCAACTGATCAGAACCAAACAACTCTCCGATGTGATTGTGTATGTTGACTGTTGTTAATAATGGTTGAACTTCTATGCAAGTACCCTTGTTGGGGGAGAGGGAGTGAATAAAAGCCTAAAGTGAAATAAGACCTAAAATAAATCAAAAAGATAAAACAGAAATCAAACCCAATGAGTTGTGATTCTTATTCAATTGAAAACATCAATTAGTTATGCAGCAATAACCTAATTAGATGTTAATGTGTTGTAATCAAGTTAATTAAAAAGTTGATTAAGGCTTTCAGGCAAGAACTTGTGTGTCCAATTATGCGTGTTGGTATTACCGCAGATGACCACCAGAGACCCAACTCAGATGTTATTTACCTACTATGGCTGACCACTAGAGGTGCAATTTCAATGGAGTGGCACTGCTATGGCTTGCCACTAGAAGCGCAATTTCAAAATTGAGTGGTAGTTCTATGCCTGACCACTGGAGGCGCAATTTCGAAATGGAGTGGTAGTTCTATGACTGACCACTAGAGGCACAATTTCGAAATGGAGTGGTAGTTCTATGCCTGACCACTGGAGGCGCAATTTCGAAATGGAGTGGTAGTTCTATGACTGACCACTAGAGGCTCAATGGGGCGTTGCTCCCTTTGTGGGGGGTCCCAGGCAAGTGAGCCTAAGGGGTAGGGTCACTGGTGACCCAAAAAAAAAATTGGCGTCAGGCAGGCCTTCAGGGCTCTGATCTCTAAGTGGTTAGAGTGGCGTTCGCAGACTGCACTCGTAACCAAAGAGATAGCTAGGCGGTTGCCGACGATCAATGAGTGCCACACACGTTTAATGCATGCACATGCCGCTTGCGGCCTTCTGTGCCTTGCGCAGTTTAACCCCTTAAAACAATTACTGGAGCGAGGCAGCGCTCGCGTTACGGCGACGGATCTAAATAGTGAGTGCACTATATCTCGTCGCAAATGATGCTGAAACCACGGCGGGTCTCAAGAACTGGAGACTCCCAATTTCCAAATTACACACACACTTGGCTCGCAGCGCAAAGTGGTGTTAAACTTGCTTTGTCTAAAGCAGGCACACACATATGAGTAAGATCCTGATAGGTAGCTAAGCTATCGGTCTTATCTCAGGGAGTCCAAGCGCAACAGAATTCAGGTTAGAACCTCGTAACAAGAATTCCTGTTCGCTAATAGAGATCTCTGCCAGGATATATGGAAACGGAGAAACTCGTCCGAATCGATCCTGGAAACAACGCGCTATATCTGAGAATCTCGTCAGACATAGGGTTAAGGTTTACTGCAGTTTTAACGAAATAAACTAAAATAAAATAACCATAAATAAAACAAAATAATATAACTACTAATAACAGAAATAAAAATAACTATATTAAGCCCGTATGTTCCCGCTTATATGCCTTCAGATTGCCCTGAGTGCGATTAATCCTCAACTTTTCCAACCAGTTCACTGTAGCGCTTATTCAACTGTACGTTCAGTCATAAAAAGTTTAAATTGTGTGCTCACAATAAGTTTAAACCTTGTGCCCGCATTCTCCACCAATTATGTAGGAATTATTAGCTCAGGTAAATTTTAATATCTCCACCAATATGTTTTGAAATTAATTAACTTTTAATTAATTATTATTTAATGCTGATTATTAACCAATTGTTATGCCGAATGGTCGGCTCCTCCAAACTCAATTGCGAATCCCCGTGAGTCTGTTAATGTGAGACTTAAATGGGATTCATTAATAACCAGTATCGCTTAATAACCTGGGTTAGTAGGCTTGTCCAGCGAGCTGCGTCACCAGGTAATGTAAACGATCGGTAGCGAAGCTCCCCTCACGGCCAATGAGAGAGAGTCTCGCGATATTTCAGGCGAGTTTAGAGGTTTCAGAGCGTAGTAGCCAGATCGCACAGAGGCAGGGACTATTGTGAGCACTCAATGACGGAGGCTGAAGTTGTGTAAAAGACATGCATTTATTCCTACCACTAACATAAGACAGACATTACACCTAACAAACAATAAACATGAAATAACGGAAAAGACACAAACGATGTAATCATGAAAATGCAGTGACCAGATTTAAAATGATTAACCTGAAAAGGGAAAAACTGTTCTGCAAAGCAAGCAGTTTGTAGGAATATAAACCTGAAGGAATATAGCAGGTGAATAGGACAGTTTAGGTTGTTAGAAAGGAAAGGAAGTTGGTTTACTTGGATGCAGGAAAGAGGGAGGTCTTTGCAGTTGGTTGCAGTGGCTGATGAGCTGATGGGTGATGGCTCTCAGGGAGGCGCGGTGTCTGCAGCGGTTGTTGGAGTGGAGTTCCTCCGGTTCTTTCTTCTGGTGAAGCTTGGGCTGAGTTGCAGTTCTTTGGGTCTTCACCGACGGGCTTTAAGAACGCTGCTTGTTTCTCCTTTTTCTTCCCTGTTTCTCCTGATTTTTCTCCGCCCTTTGTTCTGAGATGCCAGGTTTTATAGCATAAGGTTCGTGATTAGGAGTGACCAGGAATTTGAGTCCTGGACCAATGGCTGACCATCCATTTGGCGGGCTTCGGAAGGGGGTCGGTATCAGTCTTTTTGGGATTTATGACCAGACTGACTTCTCTGGTAATGGTGATTTTCATTAGGCTGGTGTAACTTTTGATACGTCCACTTTTGTGGTAACCACTGACCAGATTTGGAAACTGGAGTGATTTTCCTTCGGTTTGATACCAAACATGCCGTACCAGCCTAGCGGTTCACACCAAATACCATCTGTGATGATTAATTAATCATTACTTATATTATGCTATTATGTTATGTTCTATTACTCACACCAGTATATGGTACAGGTGGTTTAGGTTGTACCTCAACAGATATTACCCTTTATACAGACATTATATGACATATTCTCCTGTCATAAGCACATCTTACCCTTAGATAGGCATGGTAGAGTACAAAGATCAGATAAGGGTTGCCGAGGAATGTGGCAAAGAAAAGGGGGGGGAGAAGGTTTGTCAAACAAAGAAAAAGAATCTCCAAAAGTTAAGACACATTCGAACATAACCTGTACATATCTGTATATTAAGACTAGTAGTCAAGAGTAAATACATATACAGATATACAAAAGCCAAACTTAAAAGAAACTTTCTTTGGGGTGTTGGTCTGTTCGGTGAGTGGTATGTAAGGCAGGATGTCTGGGGAGGGGGTTGTGTGCCAAGTCGAGGGACCCCTGTCCTTGGGGTCCACTCTGTTCTCTGTAGGTCGTTAAAACTTTGAGCAATAAAAGTTGGAGTGCTGGCCTCCCTGGTTATCTATGTGTGTGGGGTCACAAACCCCCCTTTGGGGCCTAGGTCGATGTGTGCCTTCTCGTACCAGGGTAGGCCTTGTCTCAGGCCACCTGGAATTTAAGCCTTGTGATATGTGCATGTGTGATCCTACACTCCCCTTGGGGAAATTCTCTTTTCACCTACCCCATCTTGCTCTACTTGACACACGGGCACAGACAAAGGTAACAGCAAACCTGGCAGCAAAGGGCAGCCACCTGTAGGGACACCCATGGAGCTGGGGGTTTTACAGTGATTAACAGCAATTTTGCAATACCTTTCTGGCAGCTTTTTTTTTTTGCTAGGTATTTACAGTAAATTCCACATTCAATTCTACACCAAAACAGACGTCATTCCTAAGCGCAGCATGGACTGCTTCCAGACACAGTATCATATGCAATTTCCAGAGTCACTTGAGTAAGCTGGAGATGCCTCATCCCCGGGTAAGAGAGCCTGCAGTAGGCAGCCTACCAAAAGAGGGCCTTTCCTGTTCCCTTCGTGAATTATAAAACCAGTGGAGAGAGCTCTCCTGTTGCAGTTTCAAAGAGAAGACCAACATGGAGAATTTTGGACTGAGGTTTTGCAGTATGAGGGTGCTGAAGGAAAAAGGAGTTTCAAAGACATTGGTCTGCCTGTACTGCCGATTTTGTCTCTGGCAATTTCAGATGTTCATGTAGAACGTGAATTTACTAATGTGACATTCCTTAAATCTGACCACCAAACAGAATGGTTGTAAATTTTCTGTCCAGTTTGGTAGATGTACAATTTGGACTGCAAAGAGATGGACTGATGCAGAGGCAGAGCTATAGATAGGCCTGGGTGAGCTCTGCTGGGCCCACCCATTCAGATTAATGAAATTACATTTTTTATATGTATTACCGGCTTCTAACTCTGTTCCTGCACATCACTGCTGTTACTGTGGCAAGTACGACAGAATGTGTGAGCTCCCTCTAGTGGTGCTCTTTAGGTAGAACACCACAGTCGTGGGTGTATTATTGTTGCAGTCACCATGTTGTAAATATCTAAGCCTATATAAGAAAATGTAGGGTAATGAGCTTCACTCAGGCCCACCCAAATTTAATACAGGTCCATCCATCAGCCACTTTTCCATATTTAAATGCTGCAGGAGGATGCTCACATGAAAAAAAAGACTAATTCATTTCTTTATCCAAAACTATTTCTTTCCTCATTCATTACAAAGAAAAGAGCTTTAACTTGTGCGTGCATTGCTTAATTTTAAGCAGCATTATGGAGTATTTTTGGAGATAGAAAAGTTTATGAAGGGTCTGATTTTGGGTATCTTTTACTTGTGGTTTGGGCTATAAAATTGGAAGGAGTTGCCAACCTTCACTGTGCAGGGTCTGCGCTGTTCTCATCCGTGGACAGTGTGTGAGTTTGTGGGTCAGTCATAAATATGCGGGGGGGCTGTATTTATTCAAAATAATACAGATAAAATTAATATATCTCATCAATTAATTTAAAGTTATTTTTCACCCCAAGCACACCTACCCTTCCTGAAAATGGTTTAGTCTACAGTCCTGCTCTGGGGTACGTTTCCTGTACCATGATGCATGTTAGCAAAACACAAAAATATGCCAGGAAAATAGCAAGAGATCAAAGAAAAAGATACATTCTGTGGGCCATGGCTGCTGCCGCATGGCAGAGGGTGTGAGGGGGAAGTGCAGGGACGATGTCGGCATCACCAAAAGGAGGGCTACAGCTCTTTGGAGGGAGCCGGTGAGGAGGGCTGGGGGGAGCCAGTCTGCATCCTCTCACTCCTGGGGAGGACCGAGTATTGGCCATCCTAGATCTGAGAGGCACTTGAGGGAATCCCGGGGTGCATAAATCTCTGTAGTCTACCCACCTCCAAGACATCTATGCTTTCTACTCCCCAGCCACTTCCTCTTGGCCCACCAACATTTGGCCCCCTGTAGTGTGATCACCAGGGTTCCTCAATATGTGGCACCTCCACACCTGGCTCCTCTACATCAGCCATCCCTTGTCTGGGCCCCTCTACATCAGGCCCCCTCTGACGTGGCCCTCAGTCCCTCAGGGCGACACTGTCCCCTGAGTCCCCAGAATCCCTTTCAGTCTGGGAGATCACCTAACCCACCCATCCTGCTGCCTAATGCCGGTGTCGTGCTGTAAACTGTCCCCCTGCCACGGAATGTAATCTCTCATTTTAAAGGCAATGTCGCTTCGCTTCTCCTGCGCGGCAGCAGCGTCCGCTCGCTGTAACATCGGTAGTCTTGTTTAAGCAGACTAAAAACTCACATTTCTTGTTTATTATGATATTTTACAGTCAAAGTTAAGATTAACATCCTCCTGTAATACGTCGCAAATGTGACACTTACTACTATTTCATTTAAACGCGACAATAATGCATTTCTTTTCGACGCTCGTTCGTGCAAATACAGTCGCCTTCAGTCTCAAGAAGCGATTCATCTACTTGAGTAATATTTTTAATACTTTGTTGAATTAATTCTGCCTCAATTTCTTTGCTATTCTGTCTTCTTTTCATAACTATAATGCGCCGATTAGCTTCATACTGGGCACCGACACACCTGGAAATGACGTAACATCGAACCAAATGGCAAAAGTAATCAGAAGTCAGCAGCCTGTCCAGAACGCACAGATAACAAGCTACACTGCAAGTCATCCAGCCACGACGTCACCCAGCCACTCGTCTACCATCTAAAATACAGATAAATTACATGTGCTCCGTATTTCTGCAGTTGATATTATTTTGAACTGGACCATAAAGAAAATATTCTTGGCCTGGAGGGAGGAGTGCTGGGCTATTTTATAGGAGGCTACTCTTTCTTAATAACCCCATTTTTAATTCTGAACAATAAGCTTAATAGGATGGGGCGACATGCTGGTGCAGTGGTTAGCACTGTTGCCTCACACCTCTGCGACCCGGGTTCAAGTCTCCGCCGGGGTCAGATGTGTGTGGAGTTTGCATGTTCTCCCCATGTTATCGTGCGGTTTCCTCTGGGTTTTCCGGTTCTCCCCCACAGTCTAAAAACATGCTGAGACTAATTGGAGTTGCTAAATTGCCCGTAAGTGTGCATGTGTGAGTGAATGGTGTGTGAGTGTGCCCTGCAATGGGCTTGACCCCATTCAGGGTTGTGTCCTGCCTCGTGCCCATTGCTTCTGGGATGGGCTCCCGACCCCCGTGACCCAGAAGGATAAGAGGTTTGGAAAACGGATAAAACTGAAGAGCGATTTAAAATAGGTGATTGTCCAGTAAGAGGATTTAACTTTAGCTACAGTGTTTTTTGTTATACAGGTATATTTTGTTTTACAAAAACAACATTTACTTCTACACTATACGGTCAATTAAAGTACCTTCTGCATCCTGGAGATGGTCATTACCTTCTGGAGAGTCTATTTCCTCAGCAACTCTCTTGTTGCTACCTTCTGGAGACAGATGAATGCTGAAAAGATCTTCCATCTGGTCAGCAGTAATTGTGATTGGCTCAAAGCAGAACAGGTGGCGCAGAATGTAGACAGTGTTTATAACTCACTTATTAATTATCAATGTGTTACTGGTTACTTTATTAGTTTATATTCAAAGAAATAATAGCAACTTGATCCATGTTGGTCAAAGGATAAAATTCTGATCCTAACTAACGTACATGTAAACAGAACACAGAATACCTCTGAAATGGACCCTGACCCCTGTGGATGACCTGAAGCGTGACAATGTCATGTTCCAGCAGATTCCCATCTCTTATTGACCGGATAGGCCTCAGACAACCTGCATTGGCCATGAAGTCAAGCAGAGGTGTCTTTCACTTCTCAAGGTCCTCCAGAGTTGTACTTTCAGGTACCTGCCATCAAAATGGACTGTTATTGAGGCTACTTGAATTATAACTTTTTAGTAAGAACCCACACACCCATATCATGTTTGAAGCCTTTCAATTGCAGCATTAAAATTAGGCAGCATTCGGCAGGTAAAGGAGCAATATTTGCTGGCAGGCACATGGGACGATTAATCTGCGCAGTAGGGACAACATGAAGAGAGGAAAATTTGCTGTAAAAAAACTCAATTTGTTCGCCATAATATCTTGCTGACCTCCTTCCCAGGGCTTAAACTGCCCACAATGCTTTTCCACCCTCTATGCATATTTAGTATTTCCCTGATATATCAGACGCTGATATGGGCAGTACGGTATGCGCTCCGTCTGGTTAGATGTGGGCCTGCACTTTCTTAGGGGCCTGCCCCTCCTGACACAGACTCTTCCAGAATCTCATACTCCTCTCCATTTCCCATTCTTCACACTGTTTATTAGTGTATGGGAACGGGACAACCCTAACTGAAGGGTCAGGACTTGCACACAACACACACCCCTCCTGCCCTAATGAAGTGGCGGTATACTTAGCCCATTTATACCACCAATTTCCAAGTGTACGTTTTGCTAACCCATCCAGGTCTACTTCATCCTGGGCATCCTTCTAAAATTTGCTCACTCTCCTCACTCCCATATCTCCCCCCATTTCTCTCCGCTTTCGCTCACTGTAATCTGAGAGGTTATTCAGCATCAAAGGACCAGGCTGAGTCAGTGAAGTCAGTTGTCCTGTGCTCACCTGACCTGTGGTCCTGCTGTGCACCCAGACCTGAAGGGCCTGATAAATCATTAGCATCACTAACATCGTTGCTGTCAGCCGTACCAGAACCCACAGCTTCGTGTCCTGTCTGGAGTGGCTGGTCTGCTTGCGATGCTCCCTCTTGGCCCTCACTCTGCTCTGATCCTGAAACTGACTCCACCCCAAGCTGTGGAGCTCCTCTGGGAGCTCCATCAGGGCCATCTGAGTCAAGGGCAGCTGCATCCTCTGTGTAGTTTTCAGTGACTCTGTCTTTCGTGCGGTACTCTAGTGCAGTGGTTCAAATGGTACCACGTATTACTCCCTTCTACCTGCACCGCTGTTGCTGTGGCTCGTGTCACCTTGAAGGGTCCCTTTCGTCGGGGCTCGTGCCACTTTCACCGGAACACTCGCAGGTAGACTTTATCTCCGGGAAAGATGACTGGCTCCTCCTGGTCTGTGTCTTCTTTCTGTGCTTTCTCCTTTTCCTGTTTGGAAATAGTTTTGTGTATTTTGGTTAAAGTCCTCATGTACAACTTTAATTCATCCCCCAGCTGATCTAGGCTGGGTCCCTTATACGCCCCCTCAAGTCGATCCAGGCATAGGTCTCCCAGTCAGCATTTCATGCGGAGACAAATGCATCACCTGTGCGTTTCCATCCGATATGCCATCAAGGCTGTTGACAGGGCATCCACCCAGTTCATTTTCATGGTGGTGCAAATCTTATTCAGCTTCTGCTTAAGTGTGCCATTCACTCTCTCCACCATACCCTGCAACTGAGGGTGATACACACATGCCAACTTTTGTTTTATTCTCAGCTGTTAAACCACTAACTTTTAACTTTCCCCACAAAGGCAGCTCCATTATCAGAGCTTATTTCAGTTGGGATCCCAAACCTCGGACTCTCTGATCAGGAATTTCACCACTGTCATCGCCCCCATGTCCTTGGACGGTATTGTCTCCACCCATCTGCTGAACCTGTCCACAATCACAAGCATATATCGCTTTCCATATGCTGTTTTTCCCATGTCCACATAGTCCACCACAAGTGTCTGAACGGTCCCTCAGGCACTGGAATGTGCCCTACTGGGGCCGTGATTGCTTTGCGTACATTGTTCTTAATGCACACCTCATATTCACATTCTGACAACCTTGCATCCATCATTGCTTGCAGCTTGTTGTGTAATTTTCCTTAACTCCTCCCCCCGTGCGCAATGGTCAAGACCATGCGCATCCGTTATCAAAATATTCACCAGAGACAGAGGTGCAGCCAAAAGTCCCTCATAGTTGCGATACAGACCATTAGCATCCTTAGAGGCCCCCCTTTTTAGCCACACTGAGGCCTCATAGGGGCCCGCCCGCTCCTGCAGGGCCACCAGATCAGAAACCTGCTCTGTAGTCACCATAGGTAAAAGATCAGCAGTACTCACCTGCGCAGCCGCCCTGGCTGCCGCATCAGAGGCTGCATTTCCTTGAATAACAAAATCACGACCTTTGCGGTGGGCCTGACACTTAACAATAGCCAAACGCTTGGGACGCATCATTGTGTGTAGCAACTCCAAAATCTGATTATAATGCTGAATGGGGGAGCCGTCACTTTTGCGAAAGCCCCTTTGCTTCCAGACTGCTCCAAAGAGATGGCATACACCGTGTGCGTATGCAGAGTCTGTGTAGATAGTAACTGTCTTATGTTGTCCTCGCCGGCACGCTGTAGTCAAAGCCTTTATCTCCACTAATTGAGCGGAACAGGGTTGTGCCACTGGCTCTGAAACGAGAGTGTGAAAATCATCACCCTGTGCCTGGACTACAGCAAACCCAGCCTTCAAGGCATCCCCATCTCTCCAACATGAGCCATCCACAAACAAAACCATCTCGCTATTTTCAGTGGGAGAGCTCTCCAAGTCTGCTCTCAGTTTAGTGTAAACCAAAGACTCTGCCACACACTCATGTGGCTGCCCCTCATCCTCCAGGGGAATGCTGTCTGCAGGGTTTACTGTAGTGGAGCGCTTTATTGTCACATCCGGGTAAGTGAGAAATGCAAAGTACGCTAGCTGCCTTGCTGGGGTCAACACAAATTTGCCTTTGTCAATAAGGTCCACCATCTTATGTGAAGTATAAAGTGTTTTTGCATTCTAGCTGTGTTACAGTATGTAACACAGCCTTCAACTTTTTTCCCCACACAATGCAGGACATGCAGGGGTGCCAAACAAAACAGTGGAGCTGCAGTGTAGCCAATTATTTCTTTCAGTAGTTTTAAAATCATTTCTGAGGCTGTGTGTTAGAGATGGAGGTGAGCAACACTGAGGCATCTCAGGGAACCATGTTGCCCATATTAAAAAACACACACGCATGCAACTCAGGCAATCCAGCATTTCTTATTTCAGTTATATATGACACTGCATGGGGGCGGCATGGTGGTGTAGTGGTTAGCACTGTTGCCTCACACCTCTGGGACCCGGGTTCGTGTCTCCGCCTGGATCACATGTGTGCGGAGTTTGCATGTTCTCCCCATGTCGTCGTGGGGTTTCCTCCAGGTACTCCGGTTTCCCCCCACAGTCCAAAAACATGCTGAGACTAATTGGAGTCGCTAAATTAACCATAGGTGTGCATGTGTGAGTGAGCCCTGTGATGGGCTGGCCCCCCATCCTGGGTTGTTCCCTGCCTCCGGACCCCCCGTGACCCAATAGGATAAGCGGTTTGAAAAATGGATAGATGACACTGCATGTTTTTGTTTTACATGTTCACTACAAGTCAGTGTTTTTTTCATTGTATGATTAATGCCACATTCATACCAAAAAACACACTAGACATACTGTACAAGGCAATCAAGGGAAAAACCTTCTCAGAATACAAAGTGAATGTATCAACCGAAGAAGGATGTTTCCTTTTCAGAATATTCATTTTTTTACCATGTGGAACCACTGTCCATGATTCAATTGAGTGCATTCAAAGAATGATACATCAAGACTAATAGTGACAAAATATTCATTTAATATGCATTGTACATGAATGTAGGACTTAGATGTTGATGAATTTCTCATCAGTGAAGGGCATATACACTCAGGGAAAAAAAAGTTGAAAACCCAGAACTATCCAATTTAGATGTAATTTGGTACACGTGCAGACCAGTGATGGATATGTAAATGATTAGAATTGCAAGGAGTTGGCATGTTTAATTACCAGACACAGGATGCCTCGTAGTCACATTAGCCAGTTAACAGCACTTGACGGAGTTTGATAGGGTTGCATTGCGGGTTTGCATGAAGCCAGGTGGTCATATGGTGCAACTGCATGTGGGCCATGCGGATATCAGTCGCCTGATATTGAAACCAATGGGCACGTGAGGCATCCACACACGTCGTGAAGTTTCTGGTCATCCAAGACAGACCACGCCAAGGAAGGATCGTTGGATTGTGCTCCAAGCATCACAGATCCCCATGACACCTGCGCCTGATATATGGACACAGCTACTGGACTCTCTACAACACCCTATATCATCGTGTCGCGATGACTGGCATCAGCTGGACTACGGGTTCACCGTCCCATGCATAGGCTGCCGTTCACAATAGCACAGAAACGGTTGCGTTTGGAGTGGTGTAGTCACTGGGAGGCATGGACTGATGACGACTGGCGTCCTACCATGTTCAGCGATACATCTCAGTTCTGCAGTACCACAGATGACCGTCGTGTGCGTATGGTGGCGCCGCAGGGAGAAGAGCAATCCTGCCAACACTGTGGAGTGACACACCACACTCTGACGGCACAGTGGTACACCAGTGACATCCTAGTGGTATCCGGGCCCAGGGGTGTGCTATACCCTACTGACATGGGACCAGCAGTGTGGCCATACCGCCAACTCCGTTTGATCTGATATTATAATCATCGAGATACTGTCACATGCCCTTTCATCACATGCAGATTTCATTTTCACAACTTAGTCTGTTGTGCTTCACTTTTTTGCCACCGAGTTTGTGTTCTGACACCAAGTTGATGGGAATTGATTATTTGAGCGTCATCTAAAGAGCTTATATTACTTTAGATGGTATTTAGACTCACATGGTATTTTGAAAAGATTCCCATATGCGCTGATTAGCTGGGGTTGATCTGAGCAGCTGTGCACTTTTCTCCTGTAACACAAAAGTTTGCTTTTAGGACAGAAAACAAGGTTAAGACCATATTATGTGGTTTACATCTATCAAAATAAAACCA
Source organism: Brienomyrus brachyistius (assembly GCF_023856365.1). Lineage (NCBI taxonomy): Eukaryota > Metazoa > Chordata > Actinopteri > Osteoglossiformes > Mormyridae > Brienomyrus > Brienomyrus brachyistius. The sequence goes on from NW_026042344.1 coordinate 1,442,866, forward strand.
AAGTCACTGTTACCAAAAGAGTAACCATGTGTTGTCAAATTCCCTAACATTTTGCTTCATCTTACTTTGGATGTCCATGGTTAGGAGAGAAGCAGAAATCTGCTCAACCATTAGAAAGACTTTACTCGATACAGGGAGTGAGATCTTGTTGCAGGTGACAAGGCAGGATAGAGTGTATTTAGAAAAATAATGAAGAGGGAATGTGAGTGTGAGCTATTGTGGCATCTGTGTATAACCCAATATGGCGGCATCCTTCTGAATGTAAACAACATAGCCAGCTTAATTAGCTTAGTCAAGTGTAATTGAACTAAGAAAAACTTAGCAATATACGTTCCCTGCTTGGTGTGATAAATACAGCAGCAGCTGCTGGTGGACGGGCTACAAACAGACATCAAGAAGAAATCCCACCTCACAACCATTTACTGTACCAAACCCCTTAATGTAACTTGTAAAGATGTAGGTATTGGAGTATTCACATATTCATTTGCAGTGTACACTTCCTGTCCAGTAAATTTGGCAGGACGAAATTTGAATAACCTAGGCCTGACTCGTGTATGCGGCTGAAGGAGTAAAGGTAGAATGGGTGGAGAATCCTGGGCTGAGCTGCATGGTGGCCTGGGGGACAATCATGAAAACACAGACCCTGTGATATCCTCAAAACCCACAACTAAAAGGGGAGTCAGGAACCACTTGACCCGTTAAGCCACATGGTGGCCTTATGAGCAGGCAAACACACTATGGGCTAAGGGGTACAAGACAGAGGAGAGAATAGGATGGCCAGTGACATGTGAACAGGACAAGGCAGGGATGGATTCTGACACAGGTGCCATACTACTTTGTTTAAATATGCCCAAGTGCTCAGAATGTTTTAGTGCAAGTCTTAGACAATGGTATCTCTGAATGAGGCAGCAGTTTGGTTCCTCCTGAAGGCCCTATAACTGTCCTGAGAAGTTGTTTGTATGCACTTGCTGCCTTGACACTTGCTGATGTGCGTGTGCTCTGCTTGAGCAGTAAAGGGGAGATCACATGCAGAGATGATTTTCTGTAGCTTCTCAGTCCGAGTAAAAATAAAATCTTCTCGTTATATAGGAACCAAGTCTCTGGCTGGAAATTTCTACAACAGAGCCATTTAGTCATTTATAGAAATATACAGAGCCAATGAAGGAACCAGATGTCACAGCACAGTAACACAGGTCACTGTCCGTGGAACTGAATGAATAGGATAACCGGCCAATGTGTTTGTGTGCTTACACTGATTATATGTCAGGGGGGAAAATATTTATATCATTGAGGGGAAAAATGTAAAAATATATACAGTAAGGACAATATAATCGTAATTTAATGTATCCCTTCTGCTCTTTAAAAAGCACAATGTCTGACTGACAAATATGTCTATTATTAGCACATTTTAATAATTTAATTAATATTAAGCAGTACACCTATTTCCTGTAATCACTCTGCGTTAAAGCAATTTTTAAAACTAGCTGTGAACTGGATGCTGTTCTGACTGTTGTTGCCATGGTGCCTTATTTACTTTCAAATCGCATTGTCCACAACCTGATCAAAGGACCAAACTTTAAAATCAGTGCAGGGTAGTGTCGCAAGTAGTGATGCTTAGGCTTTAACCTATGTCCTGGAAAGAAAGAAAATCTACAAGCAAGATATTCTTGGATAAGAACGTCAAGGTATGCAACCTCTGGCAATAAAATTTTCTGTGCACAAATCAGCTCCACAATGTCTTTTAGCTGAAGGGTCAACTGCCAATCATCATCTGTGGGCTCTTTCACCTTGTCACACATGATCACAGGAAGAAGTCTTAGAAAATTCCAGTTCTGAACAGCCTGACCATAAAGCTTTACTCCATTGGAGTTTACTGCACATGGCTTACTCAACACATCAGAGCCACTGTACTTAAATTTCTTAATGCGTCTATTCAGAATTGAATAAGTGAACCACTTTTTCTGCTTGATGAAGTACTTCAGGTAAAGGGCTAAATCATAGGAAAGGATACCCTCAAAAATGTCATGGCCTAAACAAGGTGGCAGGCCAGGCATACAAACATCGAAGTAATTCAATGAATTAAAACTCAGATATTATACCTTCAACGTTTTGTTGTTCCTCAGACTGTAAAATGCATTTGGATCTGTTTGAAAATCTGTTCGGGTTGTCCGGCAATACCTGCAGAAATATTCAGAAAAACTAAAATTTTCTGTAAATCCACCGATATTATGAGACCCCAAATTGTCCCCTGCAATGCACAAAACAGTCCCTTTAACTTTTTCCTCTGCCACCGTTATTCCATTGTCTTCCAGGTCTTTTAAGTCTGCAATGAGCCTTGAGAAAACTTTGTCATGGCCAAAGTGTTTGAAGTCTTTTTCCTGACACAGCATTACAAGTGACATGTGGTCTGTACTTGATGAGGTGGTAAATTAGCCAGAGACAAATATACAGCTACTACTTTGTGCTGCTTTTTGCTGAACCTAATGGGTTCACCGCCTCAAAAGAATCTTGATATAGAATTAGTTTTAGACATGATGGGTTTTGAGAAAAGAACTCATTGTTTTTATATACCTGACCATCACTGACATCACAAAGCACATCAGTGTATGGTACGTATGTACCCTGTGCAGCACAATTCTGCCATAAGTCTGACTCCAGTAAATGTCTCAAAGTGTCTTTCAATGGAACATAGTAGGCAAACCTCTGTGACCTTGTTTCATCCCTTCCTAAGTACAACTTTACAGGTTCTGTGTATCTAAACATCTGTTTAAAAGCCCTAGTTCTTGAAAAATTGGTCCTCATTGGTCCTTCATGACTAATGGTGAAAAGGTCAGATTCCTTCACAACATCACATATACTACCAATAACCTCATCTGTTAATTCAGTTAAGTCACTTTTCAGGAATGCACTTAATTTATTCAAAGTATATGTCTGTCCTAGTTCATGTATGCTTAGCATCTCTTCAATAATATTTTGTATAGTTGATGCTGGCAGAAGAAACTGCCCATGTAATTTCAAGTAGAAAAGAGAAATATTTCTAAGAAAAAGGTCACTGAAATTTTCTGTAAGATGGACTTCACCTTCATCAGTCTCACTAAATCTCTCTGTAGGGCCTGTAACTAACGGTTCAGTTTCAAGAAACTGAGAAACTGTCTCCTTATAAAGATCTCTTATACTGTCCACAGAACATTGTCTGTGTTTCCTGGACATGTAGGCTGTAAACGACGATCTCACAGTGAACGTATGGTCGCATCCTGTCACCGGACATGTCACAACACGTCCTTCGGCTATATGTTCCTTTAAGTGAGCTGTTAGTGATCTGACATCGCGACATTGGCGCTGGCACATAGACATATTACACGTAAACACCGTAAGGGCATTTGTAGTATCAATATATGAATCTGTGTTATGTTTACGGTAAAAATGAGCCTTAAATTCCCCATATGAACGAAACGTATTGTGGCAATCTGTAGCGCCACACTTGAACACGCATCGTGGTTCATGACGGTGAAGTTTGACATGTAAAACATGTTCCCTAAGGGTTTGCACTGATGTTCCACAGAAATAACAACTAAACATTGTAACTGCGTGAACAAACACGCACTCTATTGCTGTTTTAAACACCTAAATGCTGTTTCACATCCCGCTTGCAAATCTAAGTTTTACATGTGCTGCCAAGATACGTTCATGCGCCGTCAACACGGTACATGCTACTCGTGTTTAAAACCACACACTGCTTAACACTGCTTAAAACGATTTAATTTAACTTACCAATTTGCCCAGACACATTTATTTTATTTTATATTCCCACTAGTTTGTAGATTTTTTTAAAATGTTATGTTTGTTATTGGGTGCTTTCCACTTCATGTACCCACATACAGCGCTGGCTTAAAGCAATACATTCTGGTCCTGACGCAATGCATTGTGGTTAGATTTTTATCGTCCGCTGCATTATGTCACCATGTCACGTCGTACAAAAACCTCGCGAGAGCAAGACAGATCATCCTGCACCTCTTAAGTGTTATGTAGTTTTGCCTGAAACGCAAAAATAAAACATAAGCAATTAAAGCCGATCAGTGGCTCAAATTCTGCTGTAGCGATTGAAGAACTTTTGTCGGAAGTTGGATTCGAACCCACGCCTTACTTCGGAGAACAGAATACCCCTTACTTTGAAAGGCCATTTTCGCTGCGCAGGAGGCTTTAGACCGCTCGGCCATGGGGCAGTTTCCAGTTGAACCCTAAGGAGTAGGTCAAGTCCAGCCTTGGCTTCCAAGCTGACGTTTTTCTACATATGTGCTTGTGTATCATGGACAGTAAGAGGGGGCAGGCAAGGAGAGAATTTCTCTCTTTGGGGATCAATAGAGTGTTGTTATTATAACGTCTAAAACGTATGATGGTCTGTCGATAAATCAATAACAATATCAATGAAGTCAATGTTTATCTAAAGGAATCAGAATTCAGGAAAAGCCAGGGGCCGGACCGAGTGTAGGGGGCGTGGCCAGAGACAGCCTGCTGACTGTTCCAAATCATGGGTGCATGTTACAAGTCCGGAACATATTTTAACTTAGTACTAACTTAGCATCATATTTGATCTGATTCGACTGAATATCCCAGGTTTCCATCTCTCATGCATCTGGTGTGACGTGTTTTCAGACTCTCAGGCTGGCGCAAAGAAATCTTACGGGAATTGAACGTCTCACTCCGGTCAGCTGACCAAAGTTGGTAACCTTGGTATTGTGTGTAGGAGATTCGGTATAACTATAATTTCGTTCTCCATTTACATGCCCGTAGTGTCTTTAAGTGTTATGTAGTTTTGCCTGAAACGCAAAAATAAAACAAAGCAATTAAAGCCGATCAGTGGCTCAAATTCTGCTGTAGCGATTGAAGAACTTTTGTCGGAAGTTGGATTCGAACCCACGCCTTACTTCGGAGAACAGAATACCCCTTACTTTGAAAGGCCATTTTCGCTGCGCAGGAGGCTTTAGACCGCTCGGCCATGGGGCAGTTTCCAGTTGAACCCTAAGGAGTAGGTTAAGTCCAGCCTTGGCTTCCAAGCTGACGTTTTTCTACACATGTGCTTGTGTATCATGGACAGTAAGAGGGGGCAGGCAAGGAGAGAATTTCTCTCTTTGGGGATCAATAGAGTGTTGTTATTATAACGTCTAAAACGTATGATGGTCTGTCGATAAATCAATAACAATATCAATGAAGTCAATGTTTATCTAAAGGAATCAGAATTCAGGAAAAGCCAGGGGCCGGACCGAGTGTAGGGGGCGTGGCCAGAGACAGCCTGCTGACTGTTCCAAATCATGGGTGCATGTTACAAGTCCGGAACATATTTTAACTTAGTACTAACTTAGCATCATATTTGATCTGATTCGACTGAATATCCCAGGTTTCCATCTCTCATGCATCTGGTGTGACGTGTTTTCAGACTCTCAGGCTGGCGCAAAGAAATCTTACGGGAATTGAACGTCTCACTCCGGTCAGCTGACCAAAGTTGGTAACCTTGGTATTGTGTGTAGGAGATTCGGTATAACTATAATTTCGTTCTCCATTTACATGCCCGTAGTGTCTTTAAGTGTTATGTAGTTTTGCCTGAAACGCAAAAATAAAACATAAGCAATTAAAGCCGATCAGTGGCTCAAATTCTGCTGTAGCGATTGAAGAACTTTTGTCGGAAGTTGGATTCGAACCCACGCCTTACTTCGGAGAACAGAATACCCCTTACTTTGAAAGGCCATTTTCGCTGCGCAGGAGGCTTTAGACCGCTCGGCCATGGGGCAGTTTCCAGTTGAACCCTAAGGAGTAGGTTAAGTCCAGCCTTGGCTTCCAAGCTGACGTTTTTCTACATATGTGCTTGTGTATCATGGACAGTAAGAGGGGGCAGGCAAGGAGAGAATTTCTCTCTTTGGGGATCAATGGAGTGTTGTTATTATAACGTCTAAAACGTATGATGGTCTGTCGATAAATCAATAACAATATCAATGAAGTCAATGTTTATCTAAAGGAATCAGAATTCAGGAAAAGCCAGGGGCCGGACCGAGTGTAGGGGGCGTGGCCAGAGACAGCCTGCTGACTGTTCCAAATCATGGGTGCATGTTACAAGTCCGGAACATATTTTAACTTAGTACTAACTTAGCATCATATTTGATCTGATTCGACTGAATATCCCAGGTTTCCATCTCTCATGCATCTGGTGTGACGTGTTTTCAGACTCTCAGGCTGGCGCAAAGAAATCTTACGGGAATTGAACGTCTCACTCCGGTCAGCTGACCAAAGTTGGTAACCTTGGTATTGTGTGTAGGAGATTCGGTATAACTATAATTTCGTTCTCCATTTACATGCCCGTAGTGTCTTTAAGTGTTATGTAGTTTTGCCTGAAACGCAAAAATAAAACAAAGCAATTAAAGCCGATCAGTGGCTCAAATTCTGCTGTAGCGATTGAAGAACTTTTGTCGGAAGTTGGATTCGAACCCACGCCTTACTTCGGAGAACAGAATACCCCTTACTTTGAAAGGCCATTTTCGCTGCGCAGGAGGCTTTAGACCGCTCGGCCATGGGGCAGATTCCAGTTGAACCCTAAGGAGTAGCTTAAGTCCAGCCTTGGCTTCCAAGCTGACGTTTTTCTACATATGTGCTTGTGTATCATGGACAGTAAGAGGGGGCAGGCAAGGAGAGAATTTCTCTCTTTGGGGATCAATAGAGTGTTGTTATTATAACGTCTAAAACGTATGATGGTCTGTCGATAAATCAATAACAATATCAATGAAGTCAATGTTTATCTAAAGGAATCAGAATTCAGGAAAAGCCAGGGGCCGGACCGAGTGTAGGGGGCGTGGCCAGAGACAGCCTGCTGACTGTTCCAAATCATGGGTGCATGTTACAAGTCCGGAACATATTTTAACTTAGTACTAACTTAGCATCATATTTGATCTGATTCGACTGAATATCCCAGGTTTCCATCTCTCATGCATCTGGTGTGACGTGTTTTCAGACTCTCAGGCTGGCGCAAAGAAATCTTACGGGAATTGAACGTCTCACTCCGGTCAGCTGACCAAAGTTGGTAACCTTGGTATTGTGTGTAGGAGATTCGGTATAACTATAATTTCGTTCTCCATTTACATGCCCGTAGTGTCTTTAACCGGCTGCACAAACTGGATCCGCCTCCATTACGACACAACTTTGCCCTTATTGGCTTAAGAATTTAGTCACATACATGACGTATATCTGCTATTTCTCCCGAGAAGCAGGTAAAGCAGTGGTAACTGCTTTGTAGTTAATTTACCTGGTAAAATTAAGTTTAAATAAATGATATAAATACTGTAATAGTACTCGTGAGCTTTGTTTATTTGTTATTAGTTACTGTAATGTTGCGCTGCTTTATTTGTTTAATCGTCTAGTCTGTGGAGACATTCAAGTTAATCAAATAAGAATTGCACTGTACACTGTACATGACCATAAAAACTTTGTATCCTTGAAATAAATGTTTTTGATCTTTTCCTTGGCAGTTATCTTTTTACACAGGGCCTCTATGTACACGATAGTTTTTTTTTTTCACGACTAACAGTATGGATCAGGAGTTGGTTATTGTAAAAGAAGTAATGTGCATGCAGGTGATATTTGTATAGATTTATCCACACCCTTGTAGCAGTGCTGCCATTGCAGTCAGATCTCGCAAACTAGGAGTATTAGTTGTCTTTATTTCTCTTTATTTCTTGACGCCAACCCTCTCCATTAATCCGGGCTTGGGACTGGCACCTACCTGAGCTGGCTTGCTCCCTTAAGTGGCTGGGTTAGGCTAAACTATATATATATATTTACCAAGACTACAATAAAACATCTCGAAATGTGTAGTCTAGCAAAACGCAGTTTAAAGAAGGTAGCCTACCTGGCGAAATTGCAAACAAATTAAGGGCGTTAGGCAGCCTTTAGATCCTACCCATCATGCACTGCAGTTTTTTGCTAATTCCTCAAATGGAAAACTGTCCATCCATCCATCCATTTTCCAAACCGCTTATCCTACTGGATCGCGGGGGGTCTGGAGCCTATCCCGGAAGCAATGGGCACGAGACAGGGAACAACCCAGGATGGCGGGCCAGCCCATCGCAGGGCACACTCACACACTATTCACTCACGCATACACTCCTATGGGCAATTTAGCAACTCCAATTAGCCTCAGCATGTTTTTGGACTGTGGGGGAAACCAGAGTACCCGGAGGAAACCCCACGATGACATGGGTAGAACATGCAAACTCCACACACATGTGACCCAGGTGGAGACTCGAACCCGGGCCCTAGAGGTGTGAGGCAACAGTGCTAACCACTGCACCACCACGCTGCCCCCTAAATGGAAAACCATTAAATACAAAAGGAAAACAAAAGTGCTGTAAGACTGTATACTTATGTGTATGTTAGTAAAGGCTGTAGCTGACACAACGGACCCCACTAATTAGAAAGGGGTAATTGTACACATGTGGCATCCAGTATGTTCTTCTATAACAGTTTTTAAAAAAAAAAAAAAAACTCACATTACACAAATTGGCACTATCAAAACGAGGATTATGGGGAAAATGGGGACTGTGATGGAGATTACATACACGTAGGCATGGTATTTAGTTTTTTTTAATCTGGTCACCTTCCAGAGTAATTGTAAACTAAAACCATCTTCACCCTATTTGATTCTTTATAAATGGACAATCAGTCGTGCAGTAAATGGGGGTATAGAGAGACACAGAGCTTGTCTAACAAGAAACCCTGGGAAGCTAACATTAATAGGGTGGGTATGGATAGCAAAACCATTGATACAGATTACAGATTTATATCTCACCTGAACCCTGGCGGGCTCCATGCCAATAGGGGTTGGGATTAGGGTTAGTTAACTTAAGTAGTAATATTGATGTGTATATTCTCCTATTCTCCAGTCAGTGAATCGTGAAACGTAATGTTAATATGTTTCTATACCTATATGTTCTGCTTAAAAACCCATAAAGGCAAGCACAGTGTTTAGACATTCTGTTACTTAGACTAGTAAACACTAAGATCCTTCAGCTTTCAATTAACCTGACACAACAGTCTAAACAACAAATGTGTGCCATGTCATTTGTCATCTTTACATCTTGTATCCTTTATATGGTAATTGGATTTTCAAGGTGGAATTGCAGGTCGATCATTTTAAGGATCTAGATGTAAACCTCCCTGGTGTTGCTTTAATATTTTTTTTGCACAATTTGCTTCACACACTTCCTCCAGCAGAGAAGCTTACAATACTACACCCCACCAAATGACTGGATGATGCCTTTTTATTTAAGGTCTGGCTGTGAGCCTCGATTACCGATACACTATCTTCAGGCTCCTGCCGGGATCAGTCAGTATGGTGGACCTTTGGAGGAATGGGTACAAAACCATCAGGAAAGTTTGCAGGTGCTTCAAGAGTATGTGAAGGCTTAGTTGGAGGAACAAGCCACACCACGAAATCGGAAACACAATGAGTTGGTTAATGATTAGGGGTTTGATGAAGGTCAGCTGGTGTGTTTGCGGAACCATGTTCGAGGTAAAATACAGGATCATTGGGATGCCTGTTTGTATATGGTAGTTCGGTGTCCCCAAGATCAGGGTGCAGTTTACTCTGCAACTCCAATGGAGGGGGACGGGGTTGTCCGTCAAGTTCACCGAACAGAGTTGCGTCCAGTACCACAGGGGGTTGTTATGTCAGGGGAAGATGTTCTGGTAATGTCTCCTGAGTCTGGGTTGCCCACAGGGGCAACAGAAATGGAATCGGATGAGGACTCTGTGATTTTACGGGGACAGGGCTGGTGGGAGGGGTCGCAATAGAGCATCCACAAGTAGGCCTCGTATAATGGAGGAGGTTATGTCCCCCCCGAGGTGTAGAGACCAGTTAAACGTTCGGTGAGGTCCACCACTGGTCATCATACCAACCCTTATAAGTTACCACGGTCAGTGAATGATCGTTCGGTTGGGGAGGAAGACCAGTGGTTTGGGGATAGAATTCTTAGCTGTGATCGTTGGGTCATCAATTTCATTTTGGGGGATGGATTGTAGCCAGGCAATTATAGGCAGGTATAGGAACTGCAGTTCGGACTGGAGGCATAGCCGGGGCGAGATGGCTGTGCATGCTCCGATGGTAGGGCATATTGGCAAAGGAGCAGGCACGGGAAAGACAGGCAGGGTCCTGATAGATTTGGTGGAGCATCGGCGGGCATATTGAATTTGCAGTGTAGCAGCCTTTCTGTTTGCTTGTTTCAGGGGTGAACAATCTTATCCGCAAAGGGCCGGTGTGTATGCAGGTTTTCGCTGCAACTCCCTAATTAGATTTCTAATTAGAGGACTGATTAGCTGAAGAGTCCTCATACCTGGTTTTGAAGAGCTGACCTAAAGGTTACCCCAAAAACCTGTTTTTTTTTTGTTTGAATGGGGCAGTGAGTCATGGGGTAAACTACTGTTCTTTAGGGGTTTTCAAGGTGGAATTACGGGTCGATAATTTTAAGGATCAGGTTGTAAACCTCCCTGGTGTTGCTTTAATATGTTTTATCTGAGGTTGTATCGTGTATTATCAAGCCAGCCGGCTTAGTGGCCTCGGGAGCGGGGTTTAGTGGGAGCAGCTGGCTAGTTTTATTTTCTTTTTTGTTTGTGTCTTTTTCTTTGTTGTATGTATATTTTGGGTTCATTATTAGGCAGGCTGGGCCTTTTGGCACCTGTAGTCTGGGTGCTGGATTGCCCATAGGGGTCTTTTTTATTGCTGTGATTTGCTGTGTCATTCACTAGTGTGATTTGTGCTGGAGTGTTTTTAAGGTTGTGCTGTGGCGTGTACCTGAGCAAACTTTGGGCAACCTGTTCTCTTGTTGGCTTTATTGACAAAGGGTGGATTAGTCTAATTACGGCCTGCTACAAATAGCTGCATATAACGTATAAAAAAAATCACCTTATGGGTGCTCCGTAGGGTAGCAAGATCTTGAGTTTTTTTTACAGTACTCGGGTACGTTTTAAAATTTTCGACCAATCAGCAAACATTATTCTGACAGCATAGCTGGGAAACCAATGAAAAGTGAGTGCAACGTTCTAGAACTTGACTTCGGGTTGACGCTCCCTATAAAAGAGCTGGGTACTGCTTCAAGGCGTTCAGTTGGCGCTACCTCCTGATAGAGTAGCACTGTACGGCTCTTGTTCCGTAAAACAACATCAAAAGGATGAAAAAAAAACAATATTTAAAGAAGACGAAAAAAATCAATTTTTAAAGAAGACGAAAAAAACATCGTCTAAAAAAATAAGCCAAAAAAAATAATATCCGAAGAAGGAAAAACATGCAAAGTAAAAAAAACAAACAAAAATAAAAAACAATATCCAAAGAAGAAGGAAAAAAACATCCAAAGGGAGAAAAGAAGAACTGAAGGGCCAACGAGGTAGGAGGAAATACAAATTTCGTTTCAGCACCGTTGGAGTGCCAAGCCGTGAAAAGCATTTGGCCAGAAGACAAGGTAAGTGTTGTACCTGTTATTTTAAAACAGCGCTTTTCAAAATGCTGCTTTATAATCGTTTGAGATCGTTAGCCAGTGTGACAGGTGAAGGCTTTTTGAGTTTACCAACATAAAGTTTTATTTCTGTATTAGGACATTGTCAGGAACAATGATGTGTTCATCGCTATGATGTGGTCAAAAAGCGATGCATTGAATCTTAGAAACATTTGTGATTTTTCAAACGATGCTTTTCCTTTTATTTAATCAGTAAAATTTCCATCGGTTTTATATAGTGCCCCTTGAAATATGTCTTTAGCTCATTTTCCGGGCATTTTACTAGAATGCATCCTGAGAAATACACAAGCTCTGCTGCATTTCCGTGCCTCGATGTTTAGTGCCGAGTATAATTGTTGCAGTTGCCTTTTATATATTCCATGAGACCTGTTGGTACCAAGAGAAGTGTGAGACTGTCAGGGTGAATTTATCATACAATCGCACGCATAAATACCTGAGGGTTGCCAGTCCTTTTGCGTTGTTACAGGAGGACTAGAGCTGACGAATGTGTTTCTACACACTATCAAGGGCATTGTAGTACAGTTTTCTCAGGTGGGAGAATGCTGCCGATCTCCTATTTGACAATACAGCCCTTGATATATTAGAATATTACAGAACTAGAAGCCTTTTGCAAGGAAGAATGTGAGAAAATCCCAAGTACAAGAACTGAAAGCCTTTCAGCTGGCTATAAGAAGCGCTTGTAAGCTGTGATATCTGGCAGAGGAGGTGTTACTAAGTACTGATTACGTAGGGTGCCCAAACTTTTGCAGAGTGCCATAATAATGTTTTTATTTTGTAATTTTGTTCAATTTATGGCATAAAAAGTAACTATTCATCAATGTTTGCTGAAAATATTGTGTATTTTTCCCCCAGTTCCTAAAGAGACTGTATTAACTGATATTGTTGCTTTTGTAATTGAAAAGATGTTATTTGTCAAGGGGTGCCAAACCTTTGCATAAGACTGTACACAGTGTGTGTATGTGTTTATGTGAGTGTGTGTCTGTGTGTGTGTGTGTGTGTATATATATATATATGTGTGTGTGTGTATATATTTCTGTATATGCATGTGTATATATATATTTATATATAGTTCACACACATTCAAACTTATTTGAATACACATTCAAAATTATTTTTATTATTATTATTTTCGTTTTTTTTTTTTTTTTGTGTTTTAAAATTTTTTATTTTTGCAATGGAAATAAAAATAAAGCAGTCCTCCGTAGAGGAGGGATGGTGGATGGAATATATATATAAAATAATTGTCACACAACCGGGGTGACATGCCTTGCCTGCTCACCCAATTTTAGTGCACTTTAGTTATCCAGAATGACCATCTAGTCTCGATACACCCATGAATATATATGTATATATATATATATATATATATATATATATATATATATATATATATATAGTTTTTCTGTTTTTTTTTTGCAATAGACAATAAAAATAACGCAGTTCTCCGTAAAGGAGGGATGGTGGATGGAATATATATATATATATATATATATACATTTATATAAAATAATTGTCACACAACCTGGGTGACATGCCTTGCCTGCTCACCCAGTTTTAGTGCACCTTAGTTATCCATAATGACCATCTAGTCTCGATACATCCATAAATATATATGTATATATATATATATATATATATATATATAGTTTTTTTATTTTTTTCGTAATGGACAATAAAAATAACGCAGTTCTCCGTAAAGGAGGGATGGTGGATGGAATATATATATACATATATACATTTATATAAAATAATTGTCACACAACCTGGGTGACATGCCTTGCCTGCTCACCCAGTTTTAGTGCACCTTAGTTATCCATACTGACCATCTAGTCTCGATACACCCATAAATATATATACTGAACAAAAATATAAACGCAACACTCTTGTTTCTGCTCCCATTTTTCATGAGATGGACTTAAAGACCTACAATTCATTCCAGATACACAATATTACCATTTCTCTCAAACATTTCTCACAAATCAGTCTAAATGTGTGATAGTGAGCACTTCTGCTTTGCTGAGATAATCCATCCCACCTCACAGGTGTGCCACATCAAGATGCTGATCTGACATCATGGGTAGTGCACAGGTGTACCTTATACTGCCCACAATAAAAGGCCACCCTGGAATGTGCAGTTTTTTGCTTTATTGGGGGTCTGGGGACTCAGAACCGGTCAGTATCTGGTGTGACCACCATTTGCCTCATACAATGCAACACATCTTCTTCGCATAGAGTTTATCAGATTGTCAATTGTGGCCTGTGGAATGTTGGTCCACTCCTCTTCAATGGCTGTGCGAAGTTGTTGGATATTAGTGGGAACTGGTACACGCTGTCGTATACGCCGGTCAAGCACATCCCAAACATGCTCAACGGGTGACATGTCCGGTGAGTATGCTGGCCATGCAAGAACTGGGACATTTTCAGCTTCCAAGAACTGTGTACAGATCCTTGCAACATGGGGCCGTGCATCATCTGTCTGAGTGGCTGGTCTCAGACGATCTTGGAGGTGAACCTGCTGGATGTGGAGGTCCTGGGCTGGTGTGGTTACACGTGGTCTGCGGTTGTGAGGCCGGTTGGATGTACTGCCATATTCTCTGAAACGCCTTTGGAGACGGCTTATGGTTGAGAAATGAACATTCAATGCACGAGCAACAGATCTGGTTGACATTCCTGCTGTCAGCATGCCAATTGCACGCTCCCTCAATGCTTGTGGCATCTGTGGCATTTTGCTGTGAGACAAAACTGCACATTCCAGGGTGGCCTTTTATTGTGGGCAGTATAAGGTACACCTGTGCACTACCCATGATGTCAGATCAGCATCTTGATGTGGCACACCTGTGAGGTGGGATGGATTATCTCAGCAAAGCAGAAGTGCTCACTATCACACATTTAGACTGATTTGTGAGAAATGTTTGAGAGAAATGGTAATATTGTGTATCTGGAATGAATTGTAGATCTTTAAGTCCATCTCATGAAAAATGGGAGCAAAAACAAAAGTGTTGCGTTTATATTTTTGTTCAGTGTATGTATATGTATACATATAGTTTTTTTTGTGTTTGTGAAAACGGGTCTTTAATCGGGGAAACGGAGCGGGTAGAGCAGGACGGAACGCAGGCATTGACAAACTACAATGACGGACAGGGCAAACAGGTAAGACCAGGACTTAAAATAGGTCATGACTAATCAAAGTAATCGGGCAAAGCAGGAGACGATCAGGGAAGCACACGTGGGTAATCAGGGGGCGTGGCACACACGAGGAGCGGACAAGCCGGGCATATATGTATATCTATATAAAACCTCATTAATGAGGGACAGGGAACAGAACGGACAGACAGAACTGGCACAGGGGAAGGAGCCAGGACAAGACTTGACATAAGACAGGAAAGGCAGAGAAACAGATCAGAAAGGGGGACACGGAGGGAACAGGCAGGACAAAAGGACCGGGAGTGAACGAAGGGAACATCGGGGAAAGAGGAGCAGAAGCCAGAGGGACGAGGGACAAAGAGAGGAGGGACAGAGACAGGAGGAACAAAGCGAGGGGGAGCAGAGGCAGGAGGGACAAAGACGGGAGGCCAGGGAGAGAAGGAGGGGGAACCAAGAGGAGCCCGAGGGAGACCCAGCGGGCGACGGGAGGCAGCCGGAAGGGCTGCAGGCGGCCGGGAGGCCGGAGCCGGAGGGGCCGAGGAGACGGGGTGAGGGACAGACGCAGGGACGAAGGAGGGAGTCGGAGGGGAGACCAGGGAAGGGGACGAAGGAGCTGGAAGGGACCCTGGCGAGGGCAAGGAGAGAGGGGGAGCCGCAGCAGACGGCGACGTCCTCCGACACGCCAGAGCGGGAGGACCAGCAGGCGAATGAGGAGCCGCCGTCGGGGGGCCCGCAGGCAACCGATAAGACGCCGGAGGAGGGACCGAGGCAGGGCGACGAGGCCGCGGAGGGGGACCCGCAGACGACAGCCGACCCGGAGGGCCAGGACCCGCAGGTGCCGACCAAGCCCTAGCGCCGGCGAGGGAGGGCGAGCCAGGGGGCTGGGCGGGTGGGACCCCAGCCGTGCGTCTGTGTCCTCTCCCCTTATGGGACACAGACATAAGGACCTGCGGCCGGGGTCGGGCTCGTCGGGGTGAGGGTACCAGAGTCACAGGGGGAGAAGGGACTGGAGTGGGGCCAGGGACTGGAGCTGCAGGCTGCAGAGGGGGCGCCTGCCCGGGAGCTGCAGGCAGGGAAAGCGCCTCGGACGTGGGCGCGGTAGCTGCAGGCAGCGGAGACGGCTGCTCGGGCTCTGGGGCCGCAGGGGGCACTTATTTTATTATATAAAATAAGTGTCACACAACCGGGGTGACATGCCTTGCCTGCTTGTGGGATGAGGAAGACTCAGGGACTGGAAATGGGATTAAAACTGAAGATGTGCTCATTCCTTTGTGTATTTACAAATTTTCCTTCCGTCAGACATGAGGAGTTTGCTGCTATATTTGGCACTAATAGAGATTCTGATGCTGCTATTTTTATTGTCTATTAGTTTGTTATTATTTACAAGTTCTGTTGTGTTTTTGCATTTTTCTCTTCTGGTTAATTAACTGCTGTCTGTTTGCTGTGAAGTATGAGTGTGGTGAGTAAGACTCAGGGACTGGAAGTGGGATTACAACTAAAGATAACATGCTTATTCCTTTTTGTATTGTTTACAAATTTCCTTCCGTCAAACATGAGGAGTTTGCTGCTATATTGTGCACTAACAGAGATTCTGATGCTGCTATTTTTATTGTTTATAAATGTGTTATTGTTTCCAAGTTGAGTATTCAATAAATGCTAAATTGAGAAATTTTGTGTATCGTTTGTTATTATTAGTGTGATATTTTACCATGCAAATAGAGGGGAAAACGTCCAATTATCGGCCAAAAAAAATCAGCAGCATATATCGGCCATCGCCTGACCCTTGACTTGAAAAACCCATATCGGTCGACCTCTAGTAACAGTACATTCTGTCCAATTCATCCATCGAGTTAAGTCACACACCCACTTGAGGGGGCACTCCGGCAGACGTGAGGATGGGGATGTTCTTTCCGCTATAACATCCACTGCAGAAGTACATCTCGCTCCTGTTCACAGGGCTTACTTCAATGATGAAGCAGGGCTGGTTGTCTGGACAAGAAGTTGTCCTGCTGCTGGGTCTCGGTGCCGTTTTTCCACCTAAGCTTGAAGGTGGAAATGTGTTCCAACTTGGTCCCTGGGACTGCAGCATAGCCAAACATCGCGAGCAGCGTCGGCCACACCCACCACCAGAACCATCACACCGTCCTATACACATAAAGAAGAACTAAAACATAGAGTGTTGTGACAATCTATGCGTTAATGTTTGGCAGCATAGGTGATTCATTAAAATTATACCGAAGAATGGAAAATGTGATATTTAGAATATTTGTTGCCATTTAGTAGCTAATTTAAGCACTTACCCAATGCCTCAATTTGTTTTAGGTCAGTAATGTCTGAGCCAAAAGAATGAATGTATGAATTTAATACAATTCACCCACTCCCACCCACACACAAATCTGAAATTCAATTTAAGACACTTCTTAAACATTAGTGCATTAACAAAAAAGGAAAATCTTAAGAGATTCAGTAGGATTTTCTATGTTAGACTTAAGCTAATAGTTCAATAGTTTTTACATATTTCAATATACCAATTTGACTTTAATGTTGAAACAGATGCTAAAACATGGAATAATTTCATAACTAGAGAAACATGTTATTCACAAACACTAGCAAAGGTAGCTTATAGTTAAGCTTACTTAAGTCAGCAAGTCAGGCTACAGTGTGTAAGAATAGTCGTAAACGATAATTTGTCTCAGTCTTACATGACAGAATAAGTAAACAGAAAATATAAAATGGCTGAAACAGCGTCATTAACGCCAGCTACAGTAGAGGCGCAGAAAAGGTGTCATGACTGAAGTATTCCCAAACTCTGGAAGACCGTATGCGAGCCTTTTTTGCCGCGTGTTTCTCCAGAGGCTCCGGAGCTCCGCTGGTTGACACAGCCATGTTGGTTCATGTGCAGGGGGACGAGCGGCAAATTTCTTTTTTGCAGGGTGGTAGGTGATGTCTCATTAATATTTATGAGAGAAGTGCTACATGATTGGCCAGTGCATGCCTTACAAAATGGTGCGGCACTGCATCCAAGCCTGCGGCACTCAGAGTCACAAATACAGTGGAAACCATTTGTAGTAATTACGTCTGTCTGGCTGATTTCCAACTAATTGATATTTGTATATTTATTACATGAATATAAGGTAATATAAGGTAATAGAAGAGGTATTTAATGGTTTTCCATCTGAGGAATTTGCAAAAAACTGCAGTGCATGATGGGTCGGACCTAAAGGCTGCCTTAACGTCCTCATCTGTATGACGACATACATCAAGACTAGGAAGGTGCATAATGTTCATGTCTGGTTGCGTTTGTTGGTCCAGAAAGTAATTCAATTTCGCCATGTAGGTTACGTTCTTAAAAACTGCTTGGATATAGCCCGATTATATGCTGTGGGCCTTTTAATTTCTTTGTTTACCAGGTAGGCTACCTTCTTTAAACTGCGTTTTGTTAGACTACATATTTAGGGAGGTCTTTATAAATTTATAGTAGTCTTCATAAATATGTACATAGTTTAGCCTAACCCAGCCACTTAAGGGAGAAAGCCAGCTCAACTAGGTGTCGGTCCCAAGCCCGGATTAATGGGGAGGGTTGGCGTCAAGAAATAAAGAGACTGTATCTTCACTGCATGACTGATGTCAAAATGTGTGAAATATGTGGTTGTATTAATAAATGCATTAAAGTAGGTTAATGATTCTGTGCTGTCTAAATTGTATAGAAAATTTCTACGTATAGCCAAACAAATCTCCTCCTGTTTGAAAAGGCATAGAAAAAGCAATTTAGCCACTAAAACTTTACAGTTTTTGTGAGGGACAGTCGAATTCTCTCGTTTCTCTCGTCAAGTTTTTTTGTGATCCTGCACCTACACTTTGCCGGCCCCAGGAGGATGGGCTCCCCCTTTGAGTTTGGTCCCTCCCAAGGTTTCTTCCTTCTTGGGAGTTTTTCCATGCTATCGGCGCCTATGGCTTACTCACTGGGGGCTTTGGGTGGGCATGATATAAAGCAAAGCATTTTCCCTCCCAGTTTCCTCCTCTGGTCCACATTGCAGGACCATCAGCCATCAGAAACAGCCAGACGGTCTCCTTCAGCTTCTTTAGTGTCCTTGGAAGCCAAGGCAGTTTTAGGTCTGAGAAGAGGTTTATCAGAAGGACACATATTACGTCGTTTGTCCTGAAATGTAACATGGGGAGGAAAAGTTAAGCGGTTTAGTCAGATTGGAGTCGTTTATTCAGCAGTGGCAGCGCCAGTGACTTAATGCTACAGGTGCTATAGGGGAGTGAGATTATTTAGACCGGGTGCTTTAGCTTTTCAGCTTATGTAGATGGTGTATAGAAGCACACAGCACGATAAGCTACAGCATGGATAAAATAGGATAAAATATGAAATTCTAACGTCTAGCTCACAGAGCCTCTATGTGTACTTTGAAGAAAAAATACACTACAAGTATGCTGTAAAAACCGCAAAAATGTCTTACACAATATACAGATTTTACAGATAGTTAAAGAAAAAATGAAACCAATATTTTGGGGGTGCTGTGGGGGTACTATGGTCATTGGAGGAGGAGCTAGAGCCCCCCCCCCCAAGCTTTTCCTTGGTGCTGCCACTGTTGTTCAGATTAAAAGTAACATTGTCATTAATAAACAGTACTCTGATCAAATTTTTGCATGTACAAACACAATCAAAGTTTAACCACATGTTTAGACACAATTCACACACCTGTTACATTTCCATAATGCTAAGACTCTCTACACTTACTTCATCCACTTTCTTGTTTGGTACACAGTCATTTGATGGATGTGTAAGATCATTACCAGACCGTCTGCTGCAAACTCTACAGTTAATGAATGGCTGCAAAAACACACAGACACACAAAAACAGTATTTAAAGAGTGGTGGGCAATAAATACAGTGAGAGAAGGTGTAGTAAAGATATATCTAATGATTTAAGGCAGAGCTGCTGGAGTGCAGGGTTTAATGACACAGAACAATTTTAGAGGAAAGAGCTTCCAAAGCAGGGTCACCATAAGGCTATATTATACAAAGCAAGTTCATCTAAAAGTATGAACAACAAATCCCGTTTAACTGAACACTGCTCTGTATTAAAATACTGTCCTCCGATCAAGCTAAGTGGTCCTGTAGTTCACTATTTAAAGAGGTAAATTTAAAGGGTAATTCACACTGCACATCTACCCTGCTCTGACCAGGTTTAATTACTGGCTTTCTAATTAAAACAAGAGTTAAGTCCTGCCCTTTCACCACAAAACACCACACTGCCATTTAAGGCTGATTTCAACAATGAGTTTTAGTTAACCTGGCTCGATTGAGTTAACTCTGGGTATGTAAAACCCGCTTTGTAGTACAGCCCACAGGTCTTTAAATAAGGCCAGCTAGGGTTCATAGCTCGAAGCATAATCTACAGGTCACCCCTCAGATGATTAGCATTTGCTTCTGCCTGGTAATCCAGCCTTTAAGCCTGTAAACCTACTAAAATTTGAGAATAAGGTGAAGGAACTGGCTCTTTGAGGCCACCTATGTATTTGTTACTTTATTGTTGGCTAACTTTCCCCCGCAGGGCATCAAAAAAGTTAACATGAACCTAAATTAATTTGCTAACTGATATGTCCAATGCTCACAGTCACAGTGACTCTTTACTTACCCTCTTGTCCATGAAAATACAGTCAGCCCGATGGTCTGTTGCAGTTGACTTTGGACATTTTGTTGCTCTCAAGAGAATCTCAATGTCAATGTATTCACTGCTGATCTAAATCACATAAACACGTTATATACAAAATTGCCTACAACTGTTTTAAAGGCAATATAACAAACAATAATCACCCAAAAAATGGCAAACTGTCACAGACTTGACTGCAGCAGATTCAGAGAGAAACTGTGAGAAGGTAAAATTGACCAGGGCTGAGATATACAACCATCACTTTCATTGTGAAGAGACATTAAGCATCATATGCATTGAAATTAAAACATCAAAATCAATGTGATACTCATTAGTTCAGCTTGCAGATGATGAAAGTTTCACACTTTTGTAAACACTTTCTCAGCAGTTACCTTCGGACGGCCCTGGATGTTATAGAAATTCATGTGCTGACGGGTTCCTTGATGAGCATTTTCGACTGCGAGTTTAATGGCCGTCTTGTGAGTGCAGGGAGACTGTGGTAATCTTGCTGGGCCTCTGTGGAGATAAGCAGAGCTCCATAAGCCAAAACCAGAAGCAGCAGGCGGGTCATCTTCCTCTCAGCTTTGAAGGGAGAAGCAGGACTGAGGACACTGATCTGTGGTCCCCTTATCCAGCACGTCCAGGGGCGTGTCCTTCACTCGAAACAAACAGACCTTTGAACAACATTGGAAAACTCTTCAGGATGAATTGAGGCAGGTGGTCAAGTGGGTTTATTGTTATTTCAGCAATATACACAGTACACAGTGAAAGGAAACATTGTTCCTCCTGGACCACGGTGCAAGACAAAGAAGAAAAACAGAAACAACACAAGATGACACAAGTGCGGGCAAGATAGAACTATACAGAGTGAAAGGAGCACAAACAGAGGGAGAAAGTGCAAGATAAACACAAGAGCAACAATACAATACTACAGGACAAGACAGCGCAGTCAAGATCACAGAGTGCAGCCAGAGCTAACCTGAATAGGGGCATCAAGGTTGCCAGGCAGGCAGAGAAACAGAAAATAGAGGTCTACTTCACATACAACAACCCACAGTGGGTGTGGCAGGGAATACAACACATTACAAACTTCAAAGGCAACAACACCGTCACTGTTAACAGCAACGCCCTTTTAGCAAAGGAGCTAAACAGCTTCTTTGCTCGTCTGGAGGAACACAGAGCAGACATAGCCACACTGCCCCCTCCCCCAATCTCCAGCACTCACAGACTCCCTCTGCAGGAACACCACGCGAGAAGGCACATTGCATCTCTAGGTGTGTGGAGTTTAAGACAAGGCAAGTGATGCTACGATAATATAATTCCTTGGTAAGACCCCACCTAGAATATTGTGTGCGGGTTTGGTTACCATACCTTAATGGCCGTCTTGTGAGTGCAGGGAGACTGTGGTAATCTTGCTGGGCCTCTGTGGAGATAAGCAGAGCTCCATAAGCCAAAACCAGAAGCAGCAGGCGGGTCATCTTCCTCTCAGCTTTGAAGGGAGAAGCAGGACTGAGGACACTGATCTGTGGTCCCCTTATCCAGCACGTCCAGGGGCGTGTCCTTCACTCGAAACAAACAGACCTTTGAACAACATTGGAAAACTCTTCAGGATGAATTGAGGCAGGTGGTCAAGTGGGTTTATTGTTATTTCAGCAATATACACAGTACACAGTGAAAGGAAACATTGTTCCTCCTGGACATGGACAGTAAGAGGGGGCAGGCAAGGAGAGAATTTCTCTCTTTGGGGATCAATAGAGTGTTGTTATTATAACGTCTAAAAAGTATGATGGTCTGTCGATAAATCAATAACAATATCAATGAAGTCAATGTTTATCTAAAGGAATCAGAATTCAGGAAAAGCCAGGGGCCGGACCGAGTGTAGGGGGCGTGGCCAGAGACAGCCTGCTGACTGTTCCAAATCATGGGTGCATGTTACAAGTGCGGAACATATTTTAACTTAGTACTAACTTAGCATCATATTTGATCTGATTCGACTGAATATCCCAGGTTTCCATCTCTCATGCATCTGGTGTGACGTGTTTTCAGACTCTCAGGCTGGCGCAAAGAAATCTTACGGGAATTGAACGTCTCACTCCGGCCAGCTGACCAAAGTTGGTAACCTTGGTATTGTGTGTAGGAGATTCGGTATAACTATAATTTCGTTCTCCATTTGCATGCCCGAAGTGTCTTTAAGTGTTATGTAGTTTTGCCTGAAACGCAAAAATAAAACAAAGCAATTAAAGCCGATCAGTGGCTCAAATTGTGCTGTAGCGATTGAAGAACTTTTGTCGGAAGTTGGATTCGAACTTGGGATGCCTTACTTGGGAGAACAGAATACCAGAATAGAGTAGGTTAAGTCCAGCCTTGGCTTCCAAGCTGACGTTTTTCTACATATGTGCTTGTGTATCATGGACAGTAAGAGGGGGCAGGCAAGGAGAGAATTTCTCTCTTTGGGGATCAATAGAGTGTTGTTATTATAACGTCTAAAAAGTATGATGGTCTGTCGATAAATCAATAAGAAAATAAATGAAGTCGTTTTCGCGAACACGCTGGAAAAGCCAGGGGCCGGACCGACTGTAGGGGGCGTGGCCAGAGACAGCCTGCTGACCATAGCTGTCAAGTCTCCCGTTTTGGCCGGGAAACTACCGTATTTTACTTCTCTTTCCCGCCGTCCTCCCGTATTAGTATTTTCCCGTAAATCTCCCTTATAATAATAATATATATATATATTATATATATATATATATATATATATATATATATTATATTATATATATTATATTATATAGTTGCTGGATAGTGTAGTGGTAAGATCGCCGCCTTTCACACGGGAGACCGGGGTTCGAATCCCGGTTGTGGCCAGAAACAACTGCTATCACAACTAGAGATTGATGAGGTACAACACGATTGCTACGACAAGGGGGAGCCAGGACGACAGGTCAGGGGGGACATATCATCATCCCCACATTCCGAGATTGGGTACCAAGCCCCATATATATTAGTAGGCTGAATACAAGAGCAGCTGACCTGAGAAATAAGAAATAAGCTAAGCTGGAAACCCCCCATATATATTAGTAGGCTGAATACAAGACCTGACCTGAGTACTGAGAAATAAGCTAAGCTGGAAACCTGGACCCAAGAATGCGTGAAGTACCCTCAGAAGATCTACTAGAAGATGTACGTAGAAGACTACGGACAATACGATGAACAACAGCCGCCCATGGAAGAGTATAACAAGCTGTCCATAGCTTAGAAACTGCCAAGCAAAGACTTACGGACTTACAATCGGACTTACGGACTTACAATCTCCCGTATAATAATATATATCTCCAAACTGTAGCCTCGCGAGAACTATTCTACGCCAACAGCGGGAGATGGAGAAAGGAGATGCCTGCCAAAAAACAAAGAAGATGAGCAGCAGATTTGTAAGATTTGTAAATGTAAGATTTCTGTAAGACCGGTGGCGGGTGCCGGAAAATTTCCTTTATTTTCAAATCCAAACCTTGACAGGTATGCTGCTGTTCCAAATCATGGGTGCATGTTACAAGTGCGGAACATATTTTAACTTAGTACTAACTTAGCATCATATTTGATCTGATTCGACTGAATATCCCAGGTTTCTATCTCTCATGCATCTGGTGTGACGTGTTTTCAGACTCTCAGGCTGGCGCAAAGAAATCTTACGGGAATTGAACGTCTCACTCCGGTCAGCTGACCAAAGTTGGTAACCTTGGTATTGTGTGTAGGAGATTCGGTATAACTATAATTTCGTTCTCCATTTACATGTTCTTTATAAATGGACAATCAGTCGTGCAGTAAATGGGGGTATAGAGAGACACAGAGCTTGTCTAACAAGAAACCCTGGGAAGCTAACATTAATAGGGTGGGTATGGATAGCAAAACCATTGATACAGATTACAGATTTATATCTCACCTGAACCCTGGCGGGCTCCGTGCCAATAGGGGTTGGGATTAGGGTTAGTTAACTTAAGTAGTAATATTGATGTGTATATTCTCCTATTCTCCAGTCAGTGAATCGTGAAACGTAATGTTAATATGTTTCTATACCTATATGTTCTGCTTAAAAACCCATAAAGGCAAGCACAGTGTTTAGACATTCTGTTACTTAGACTAGTAAACACTAAGATCCTTCAGCTTTCAATTAACCTGACACAACAGTCTAAACAACAAATGTGTGCCATGTCATTTGTCATCTTTACATCTTGTATCCTTTATATGGTAATTGGATTTTCAAGGTGGAATTGCAGGTCGATCATTTTAAGGATCTAGATGTAAACCTCCCTGGTGTTGCTTTAATATTTTTTTTGCACAATTTGCTTCACACACTTCCTCCAGCAGAGAAGCTTACAATACTACACCCCACCAAATGACTGGATGATGCCTTTTTATTTAAGGTCTGGCTGTGAGCCTCGATTACCGATACACTATCTTCAGGCTCCTGCCGGGATCAGTCAGTATGGTGGACCTTTGGAGGAATGGGTACAAAACCATCAGGAAAGTTTGCAGGTGCTTCAAGAGTATGTGAAGGCTTAGTTGGAGGAACAAGCCACACCACGAAATCGGAAACACAATGAGTTGGTTAATGATTAGGGGTTTGATGAAGGTCAGCTGGTGTGTTTGCGGAACCATGTTCGAGGTAAAATACAGGATCATTGGGATGCCTGTTTGTATATGGTAGTTCGGTGTCCCCAAGATCAGGGTGCAGTTTACTCTGCAACTCCAATGGAGGGGGACGGGGTTGTCCGTCAAGTTCACCGAACAGAGTTGCGTCCAGTACCACAGGGGGTTGTTATGTCAGGGGAAGATGTTCTGGTAATGTCTCCTGAGTCTGGGTTGCCCACAGGGGCAACAGAAATGGAATCGGATGAGGACTCTGTGATTTTACGGGGACAGGGCTGGTGGGAGGGGTCGCAATAGAGCATCCACAAGTAGGCCTCGTATAATGGAGGAGGTTATGTCCCCCCCGAGGTGTAGAGACCAGTTAAACGTTCGGTGAGGTCCACCACTGGTCATCATACCAACCCTTATAAGTTACCACGGTCAGTGAATGATCGTTCGGTTGGGGAGGAAGACCAGTGGTTTGGGGATAGAATTCTTAGCTGTGATCGTTGGGTCATCAATTTCATTTTGGGGGATGGATTGTAGCCAGGCAATTATAGGCAGGTATAGGAACTGCAGTTCGGACTGGAGGCATAGCCGGGGCGAGATGGCTGTGCATGTTCCGATGGTAGGGCATATTGGCAAAGGAGCAGGCACGGGAAAGACAGGCAGGGTCCTGATAGATTTGGTGGAGCATCGGCGGGCATATTGAATTTGCAGTGTAGCAGCCTTTCTGTTTGCTTGTTTCAGGGGTGAACAATCTTATCCGCAAAGGGCCGGTGTGTATGCAGGTTTTCGCTGCAACTCCCTAATTAGATTTCTAATTAGAGGACTGATTAGCTGAAGAGTCCTCATACCTGGTTTTGAAGAGCTGACCTAAAGGTTACCCCAAAAACCTGTTTTTTTTTTGTTTGAATGGGGCAGTGAGTCATGGGGTAAACTACTGTTCTTTAGGGGTTTTCAAGGTGGAATTACGGGTCGATAATTTTAAGGATCAGGTTGTAAACCTCCCTGGTGTTGCTTTAATATGTTTTATCTGAGGTTGTATCGTGTATTATCAAGCCAGCCGGCTTAGTGGCCTCGGGAGCGGGGTTTAGTGGGAGCAGCTGGCTAGTTTTATTTTCTTTTTTGTTTGTGTCTTTTTCTTTGTTGTATGTATATTTTGGGTTCATTATTAGGCAGGCTGGGCCTTTTGGCACCTGTAGTCTGGGTGCTGGATTGCCCATAGGGGTCTTTTTTATTGCTGTGATTTGCTGTGTCATTCACTAGTGTGATTTGTGCTGGATGTGTTTTTA
This sequence comes from Brienomyrus brachyistius, assembly GCF_023856365.1. NCBI lineage: Eukaryota > Metazoa > Chordata > Actinopteri > Osteoglossiformes > Mormyridae > Brienomyrus > Brienomyrus brachyistius. The sequence goes on from NW_026042344.1 coordinate 1,469,133, forward strand.
AGGTTGTGCTGTGGCGTGTACCTGAGCAAACTTTGGGCAACCTGTTCTCTTGTTGGCTTTATTGACAAAGGGTGGATTAGTCTAATTACGGCCTGCTACAAATAGCTGCATATAACGTATAAAAAAAATCACCTTATGGGTGCTCCGTAGGGTAGCAAGATCTTGAGTTTTTTTTACAGTACTCGGGTACGTTTTAAAATTTTCGACCAATCAGCAAACATTATTCTGACAGCATAGCTGGGAAACCAATGAAAAGTGAGTGCAACGTTCTAGAACTTGACTTCGGGTTGACGCTCCCTATAAAAGAGCTGGGTACTGCTTCAAGGCGTTCAGTTGGCGCTACCTCCTGATAGAGTAGCACTGTACGGCTCTTGTTCCGTAAAACAACATCAAAAGGATGAAAAAAAAAACAATATTTAAAGAATTTTAATTACTAAGTACTGATTACGTAGGGTGCCCAAACTTTTGCAGAGTGCCATAATAATGTTTTTATTTTGTAATTTTGTTCAATTTATGGCATAAAAAGTAACTATTCATCAATGTTTGCTGAAAATATTGTGTATTTTTCCCCCAGTTCCTAAAGAGACTGTATTAACTGATATTGTTGCTTTTGTAATTGAAAAGATGTTATTTGTCAAGGGGTGCCAAACCTTTGCATAAGACTGTACACAGTGTGTGTATGTGTTTATGTGAGTGTGTGTCTGTGTGTGTGTGTGTATATATATATATGTGTGTGTGTGTATATATTTCTGTATATGCATGTGTATATATATATTTATATATAGTTCACACACATTCAAACTTATTTGAATACACATTCAAAATTATTTTTATTATTATTATTTTCGTTTTTTTTTTTTTTTTTGTGTTTTAAAATTTTTTATTTTTGCAATGGAAATAAAAATAAAGCAGTCCTCCGTAGAGGAGGGGTGGTGGAGGGAATATATATATATATATACATATATATAAAATAATTGTCACACAACTGGGGTGACATGCCTTTCCTGCTCACCCAATTTTAGTGCACTTTAGTTATGCATAATGACCTTCTAGTCTCGATACACCCATATATATATCTGTATATATATATATAGTTTTTTTTGTTTTTTTTTTTGCAATAGACAATAAAAATAACGCAGTTCTCCATAAAGGAGGGATGGTGGATGGAATATATATATACATATATATAAAATAATTGTCACACAACCTGGGTGACATGCCTTGCCTGCTCACCCAGTTTTAGTGCACCTTAGTTATTCATAATCACCATCTAGTCTCGATACACCCATAAATATATATGTATATATATATAGTTTTTTTTGTTATTTTTTTTGCAATAGACAATAAAAATAACGCAGTTCTCCATAAAGGAGGGATGGTGGATGGAATATATATATACATATATATAAAATAATTGTCACACAACTTGGGTGACATGCCTTGCCTGCTCACCCAATTTTAGTGCAACTTAGTTATCCATAATGACCAACTAGTCTCGATACACCCATATATATATATATATGTACATATATATATAGTTTTTTTATTAGCAATAGAAAAGAAAAATAACGCAGTTCTCCGTAAAGGAGGGATGGTGGATGGAATATATATATATATATATACATTTATATAAAATAATTGTCACACAACCTGGGTGACATGCCTTGCCTGCTCACCCAATTTTAGTGCACCTTAGTTATCCATACTGACCATCTAGTCTCGACACACCCATATATATATATATATATGTACATATATATAGTTTTTTTATTAGCAATAGAAAAGAAAAATAACGCAGTTCTCCGTAAAGGAGGGATGGTGGATGGAATATATATATATATATATATATATATATATATATATATATATATATATACATTTATATAAAATAATTGTCACACAACCTGGGTGACATGCCTTGCCTGCTCACCCAATTTTAGTGCACTTTAGTTATCCATACTGACCATCTAGTCTCGACACACCCATATATATATATATATATATATATATATATATATATATATATATATATATGTATATATATATAGATATTTTTTCTTTTTCTTGTGTTTTTTTTTCGCAATGGATATTAAAAATAAAGCAGTCCTCCGTAAAGGAGGGGTGGTGGAGGGAATATATATATACATATATATATAAAATAATTGTCACACAACCTGGGTGACATGCCTTGCCTGCTCACCCAATTTTAGTGCAACTTAGTTATCCATAATGACCAACTAGTCTCGATACACCCATATATATATATATATATGTACATATATATAGTTTTTTTATTAGCAATAGAAAAGAAAAATAACGCAGTTCTCCGTAAAGGAGGGATGGTGGATGGAATATATATATATATATATATATATATATATATATATATATATATATATATATATATATATATATATATATATATATACATTTATATAAAATAATTGTCACACAACCTGGGTGACATGCCTTGCCTGCTCACCCAATTTTAGTGCACTTTAGTTATCCATACTGACCATCTAGTCTCGACACACCCATATATATATATATATATATATATATATATATATATATATATGTATATATATATAGATATTTTTTCTTTTTCTTGTGTTTTTTTTTTCGCAATGGATATTAAAAATAAAGCAGTCCTCCGTAAAGGAGGGGTGGTGGAGGGAATATATATATACATATATATATAAAATAATTGTCACACAACCTGGGTGACATGCCTTGCCTGCTCACCCAATTTTAGTGCAACTTAGTTATCCATAATGACCAACTAGTCTCGATACACCCATATATATATATATATATGTACATATATATAGTTTTTTTATTAGCAATAGAAAAGAAAAATAACGCAGTTCTCCGTAAAGGAGGGATGGTGGATGGAATATATATATATATATATATATATATATATATATATATATATATATATACATTTATATAAAATAATTGTCACACAACCTGGGTGACATGCCTTGCCTGCTCACCCAATTTTAGTGCACTTTAGTTATCCATACTGACCATCTAGTCTCGACACACCCATATATATATATATATATATATATATATATATATATATATATATATATATATGTATATATATATAGATATTTTTTCTTTTTCTTGTGTTTTTTTTTCGCAATGGATATTAAAAATAAAGCAGTCCTCCATAAAGGAGGGATGGTGGATGGAATATATATATAAAATAATTGTCACACAACCGGGGTGACATGCCTTGCCTGCTCACCCAATTTTAGTGCACCTTAGTTATTCATAATGACCATCTAGTCTCGATACACCCATAAATATATATGTATATATATATAGTTTTTTTATTAGCAATAGAAAAGAAAAATAACGCAGTTCTCCGTAAAGGAGGGATGGTGGATGGAATATATATATATATATATACATTTATATAAAATAATTGTCACACAACCTGGGTGACATGCCTTGCCTGCTCACCCAATTTTAGTGCACCTTAGTTATCCATACTGACCATCTAGTCTCGATACACCCATATATATATATATATATATATATATATATATATATAAAAATATATATATATATATATGTACATATATATAGTTTTTTTATTAGCAATAGAAAAGAAAAATAACGCAGTTCTCCGTAAAGGAGGGATGGTGGATGGAATATATATATATATATATACATTTATATAAAATAATTGTCACACAACCTGGGTGACATGCCTTGCCTGCTCACCCAGTTTTAGTGCACCTTAGTTATCCATAATGACCATCTAGTCTCGATACACCCATAAATATATATGTATATATATATATATATATATAGTTTTTTTATTTTTTTCGTAATGGACAATAAAAATAACGCAGTTCTCCGTAAAGGAGGGATGGTGGATGGAATATATATATACATATATACATTTATATAAAATAATTGTCACACAACCTGGGTGACATGCCTTGCCTGCTCACCCAGTTTTAGTGCACCTTAGTTATCCATACTGACCATCTAGTCTCGATACACCCATAAATATATATACTGAACAAAAATATAAACGCAACACTCTTGTTTCTGCTCCCATTTTTCATGAGATGGACTTAAAGACCTACAATTCATTCCAGATACACAATATTACCATTTCTCTCAAACATTTCTCACAAATCAGTCTAAATGTGTGATAGTGAGCACTTCTGCTTTGCTGAGATAATCCATCCCACCTCACAGGTGTGCCACATCAAGATGCTGATCTGACATCATGGGTAGTGCACAGGTGTACCTTATACTGCCCACAATAAAAGGCCACCCTGGAATGTGCAGTTTTTTGCTTTATTGGGGGTCTGGGGACTCAGAACCGGTCAGTATCTGGTGTGACCACCATTTGCCTCATACAATGCAACACATCTTCTTCGCATAGAGTTTATCAGATTGTCAATTGTGGCCTGTGGAATGTTGGTCCACTCCTCTTCAATGGCTGTGCGAAGTTGTTGGATATTAGTGGGAACTGGTACACGCTGTCGTATACGCCGGTCAAGCACATCCCAAACATGCTCAACGGGTGACATGTCCGGTGAGTATGCTGGCCATGCAAGAACTGGGACATTTTCAGCTTCCAAGAACTGTGTACAGATCCTTGCAACATGGGGCCGTGCATCATCTGTCTGAGTGGCTGGTCTCAGACGATCTTGGAGGTGAACCTGCTGGATGTGGAGGTCCTGGGCTGGTGTGGTTACACGTGGTCTGCGGTTGTGAGGCCGGTTGGATGTACTGCCATATTCTCTGAAACGCCTTTGGAGACGGCTTATGGTTGAGAAATGAACATTCAATGCACGAGCAACAGATCTGGTTGACATTCCTGCTGTCAGCATGCCAATTGCACGCTCCCTCAATGCTTGTGGCATCTGTGGCATTTTGCTGTGAGACAAAACTGCACATTCCAGGGTGGCCTTTTATTGTGGGCAGTATAAGGTACACCTGTGCACTACCCATGATGTCAGATCAGCATCTTGATGTGGCACACCTGTGAGGTGGGATGGATTATCTCAGCAAAGCAGAAGTGCTCACTATCACACATTTAGACTGATTTGTGAGAAATGTTTGAGAGAAATGGTAATATTGTGTATCTGGAATGAATTGTAGATCTTTAAGTCCATCTCATGAAAAATGGGAGCAAAAACAAAAGTGTTGCGTTTATATTTTTGTTCAGTGTATGTATATGTATACATATAGTTTTTTTTGTGTTTGTGAAAACGGGTCTTTAATCGGGGAAACGGAGCGGGTAGAGCAGGACGGAACGCAGGCATTGACAAACTACAATGACGGACAGGGCAAACAGGTAAGACCAGGACTTAAAATAGGTCATGACTAATCAAAGTAATCGGGCAAAGCAGGAGACGATCAGGGAAGCACACGTGGGTAATCAGGGGGCGTGGCACACACGAGGAGCGGACAAGCCGGGCATATATGTATATCTATATAAAACCTCATTAATGAGGGACAGGGAACAGAACGGACAGACAGAACTGGCACAGGGGAAGGAGCCAGGACAAGACTTGACATAAGACAGGAAAGGCAGAGAAACAGATCAGAAAGGGGGACACGGAGGGAACAGGCAGGACAAAAGGACCGGGAGTGAACGAAGGGAACATCGGGGAAAGAGGAGCAGAAGCCAGAGGGACGAGGGACAAAGAGAGGAGGGACAGAGACAGGAGGAACAAAGCGAGGGGGAGCAGAGGCAGGAGGGACAAAGACGGGAGGCCAGGGAGAGAAGGAGGGGGAACCAAGAGGAGCCCGAGGGAGACCCAGCGGGCGACGGGAGGCAGCCGGAAGGGCTGCAGGCGGCCGGGAGGCCGGAGCCGGAGGGGCCGAGGAGACGGGGTGAGGGACAGACGCAGGGACGAAGGAGGGAGTCGGAGGGGAGACCAGGGAAGGGGACGAAGGAGCTGGAAGGGACCCTGGCGAGGGCAAGGAGAGAGGGGGAGCCGCAGCAGACGGCGACGTCCTCCGACACGCCAGAGCGGGAGGACCAGCAGGCGAATGAGGAGCCGCCGTCGGTGGGCCCGCAGGCAACCGATAAGACGCCGGAGGAGGGACCGAGGCAGGGCGACGAGGCCGCGGAGGGGGACCCGCAGACGACAGCCGACCCGGAGGGCCAGGACCCGCAGGTGCCGACCAAGCCCTAGCGCCGGCGAGGGAGGGCGAGCCAGGGGGCTGGGCGGGTGGGACCCCAGCCGTGCGTCTGTGTCCTCTCCCCTTATGGGACACAGACATAAGGACCTGCGGCCGGGGTCGGGCTCGTCGGGGTGAGGGTACCAGAGTCACAGGGGGAGAAGGGACTGGAGTGGGGCCAGGGACTGGAGCTGCAGGCTGCAGAGGGGGCGCCTGCCCGGGAGCTGCAGGCAGGGAAAGCGCCTCGGACGTGGGCGCGGTAGCTGCAGGCAGCGGAGACGGCTGCTCGGGCTCTGGGGCCGCAGGGGGCACTTATTTTATTATATAAAATAAGTGTCACACAACCGGGGTGACATGCCTTGCCTGCTTGTGGGATGAGGAAGACTCAGGGACTGGAAATGGGATTAAAACTGAAGATGTGCTCATTCCTTTGTGTATTTACAAATTTTCCTTCCGTCAGACATGAGGAGTTTGCTGCTATATTTGGCACTAATAGAGATTCTGATGCTGCTATTTTTATTGTCTATTAGTTTGTTATTATTTACAAGTTCTGTTGTGTTTTTGCATTTTTCTCTTCTGGTTAATTAACTGCTGTCTGTTTGCTGTGAAGTATGAGTGTGGTGAGTAAGACTCAGGGACTGGAAGTGGGATTACAACTAAAGATAACATGCTTATTCCTTTTTGTATTGTTTACAAATTTCCTTCCGTCAAACATGAGGAGTTTGCTGCTATATTGTGCACTAACAGAGATTCTGATGCTGCTATTTTTATTGTTTATAAATGTGTTATTGTTTCCAAGTTGAGTATTCAATAAATGCTAAATTGAGAAATTTTGTGTATCGTTTGTTATTATTAGTGTGATATTTTACCATGCAAATAGAGGGGAAAACGTCCAATTATCGGCCAAAAAAAATCAGCAGCATATATCGGCCATCGCCTGACCCTTGACTTGAAAAACCCATATCGGTCGACCTCTAGTAACAGTACATTCTGTCCAATTCATCCATCGAGTTAAGTCACACACCCACTTGAGGGGGCACTCCGGCAGACGTGAGGATGGGGATGTTCTTTCCGCTATAACATCCACTGCAGAAGTACATCTCGCTCCTGTTCACAGGGCTTACTTCAATGATGAAGCAGGGCTGGTTGTCTGGACAAGAAGTTGTCCTGCTGCTGGGTCTCGGTGCCGTTTTTCCACCTAAGCTTGAAGGTGGAAATGTGTTCCAACTTGGTCCCTGGGACTGCAGCATAGCCAAACATCGCGAGCAGCGTCGGCCACACCCACCACCAGAACCATCACACCGTCCTATACACATAAAGAAGAACTAAAACATAGAGTGTTGTGACAATCTATGCGTTAATGTTTGGCAGCATAGGTGATTCATTAAAATTATACCGAAGAATGGAAAATGTGATATTTAGAATATTTGTTGCCATTTAGTAGCTAATTTAAGCACTTACCCAATGCCTCAATTTGTTTTAGGTCAGTAATGTCTGAGCCAAAAGAATGAATGTATGAATTTAATACAATTCACCCACTCCCACCCACACACAAATCTGAAATTCAATTTAAGACACTTCTTAAACATTAGTGCATTAACAAAAAAGGAAAATCTTAAGAGATTCAGTAGGATTTTCTATGTTAGACTTAAGCTAATAGTTCAATAGTTTTTACATATTTCAATATACCAATTTGACTTTAATGTTGAAACAGATGCTAAAACATGGAATAATTTCATAACTAGAGAAACATGTTATTCACAAACACTAGCAAAGGTAGCTTATAGTTAAGCTTACTTAAGTCAGCAAGTCAGGCTACAGTGTGTAAGAATAGTCGTAAACGATAATTTGTCTCAGTCTTACATGACAGAATAAGTAAACAGAAAATATAAAATGGCTGAAACAGCGTCATTAACGCCAGCTACAGTAGAGGCGCAGAAAAGGTGTCATGACTGAAGTATTCCCAAACTCTGGAAGACCGTATGCGAGCCTTTTTTGCCGCGTGTTTCTCCAGAGGCTCCGGAGCTCCGCTGGTTGACACAGCCATGTTGGTTCATGTGCAGGGGGACGAGCGGCAAATTTCTTTTTTGCAGGGTGGTAGGTGATGTCTCATTAATATTTATGAGAGAAGTGCTACATGATTGGCCAGTGCATGCCTTACAAAATGGTGCGGCACTGCATCCAAGCCTGCGGCACTCAGAGTCACAAATACAGTGGAAACCATTTGTAGTAATTACGTCTGTCTGGCTGATTTCCAACTAATTGATATTTGTATATTTATTACATGAATATAAGGTAATATAAGGTAATAGAAGAGGTATTTAATGGTTTTCCATCTGAGGAATTTGCAAAAAACTGCAGTGCATGATGGGTCGGACCTAAAGGCTGCCTTAACGTCCTCATCTGTATGACGACATACATCAAGACTAGGAAGGTGCATAATGTTCATGTCTGGTTGCGTTTGTTGGTCCAGAAAGTAATTCAATTTCGCCATGTAGGTTACGTTCTTAAAAACTGCTTGGATATAGCCCGATTATATGCTGTGGGCCTTTTAATTTCTTTGTTTACCAGGTAGGCTACCTTCTTTAAACTGCGTTTTGTTAGACTACATATTTAGGGAGGTCTTTATAAATTTATAGTAGTCTTCATAAATATGTACATAGTTTAGCCTAACCCAGCCACTTAAGGGAGAAAGCCAGCTCAACTAGGTGTCGGTCCCAAGCCCGGATTAATGGGGAGGGTTGGCGTCAAGAAATAAAGAGACTGTATCTTCACTGCATGACTGATGTCAAAATGTGTGAAATATGTGGTTGTATTAATAAATGCATTAAAGTAGGTTAATGATTCTGTGCTGTCTAAATTGTATAGAAAATTTCTACGTATAGCCAAACAAATCTCCTCCTGTTTGAAAAGGCATAGAAAAAGCAATTTAGCCACTAAAACTTTACAGTTTTTGTGAGGGACAGTCGAATTCTCTCGTTTCTCTCGTCAAGTTTTTTTGTGATCCTGCACCTACACTTTGCCGGCCCCAGGAGGATGGGCTCCCCCTTTGAGTTTGGTCCCTCCCAAGGTTTCTTCCTTCTTGGGAGTTTTTCCATGCTATCGGCGCCTATGGCTTACTCACTGGGGGCTTTGGGTGGGCATGATATAAAGCAAAGCATTTTCCCTCCCAGTTTCCTCCTCTGGTCCACATTGCAGGACCATCAGCCATCAGAAACAGCCAGACGGTCTCCTTCAGCTTCTTTAGTGTCCTTGGAAGCCAAGGCAGTTTTAGGTCTGAGAAGAGGTTTATCAGAAGGACACATATTACGTCGTTTGTCCTGAAATGTAACATGGGGAGGAAAAGTTAAGCGGTTTAGTCAGATTGGAGTCGTTTATTCAGCAGTGGCAGCGCCAGTGACTTAATGCTACAGGTGCTATAGGGGAGTGAGATTATTTAGACCGGGTGCTTTAGCTTTTCAGCTTATGTAGATGGTGTATAGAAGCACACAGCACGATAAGCTACAGCATGGATAAAATAGGATAAAATATGAAATTCTAACGTCTAGCTCACAGAGCCTCTATGTGTACTTTGAAGAAAAAATACACTACAAGTATGCTGTAAAAACCGCAAAAATGTCTTACACAATATACAGATTTTACAGATAGTTAAAGAAAAAATGAAACCAATATTTTGGGGGTGCTGTGGGGGTACTATGGTCATTGGAGGAGGAGCTAGAGCCCCCCCCCCCAAGCTTTTCCTTGGTGCTGCCACTGTTGTTCAGATTAAAAGTAACATTGTCATTAATAAACAGTACTCTGATCAAATTTTTGCATGTACAAACACAATCAAAGTTTAACCACATGTTTAGACACAATTCACACACCTGTTACATTTCCATAATGCTAAGACTCTCTACACTTACTTCATCCACTTTCTTGTTTGGTACACAGTCATTTGATGGATGTGTAAGATCATTACCAGACCGTCTGCTGCAAACTCTACAGTTAATGAATGGCTGCAAAAACACACAGACACACAAAAACAGTATTTAAAGAGTGGTGGGCAATAAATACAGTGAGAGAAGGTGTAGTAAAGATATATCTAATGATTTAAGGCAGAGCTGCTGGAGTGCAGGGTTTAATGACACAGAACAATTTTAGAGGAAAGAGCTTCCAAAGCAGGGTCACCATAAGGCTATATTATACAAAGCAAGTTCATCTAAAAGTATGAACAACAAATCCCGTTTAACTGAACACTGCTCTGTATTAAAATACTGTCCTCCGATCAAGCTAAGTGGTCCTGTAGTTCACTATTTAAAGAGGTAAATTTAAAGGGTAATTCACACTGCACATCTACCCTGCTCTGACCAGGTTTAATTACTGGCTTTCTAATTAAAACAAGAGTTAAGTCCTGCCCTTTCACCACAAAACACCACACTGCCATTTAAGGCTGATTTCAACAATGAGTTTTAGTTAACCTGGCTCGATTGAGTTAACTCTGGGTATGTAAAACCCGCTTTGTAGTACAGCCCACAGGTCTTTAAATAAGGCCAGCTAGGGTTCATAGCTCGAAGCATAATCTACAGGTCACCCCTCAGATGATTAGCATTTGCTTCTGCCTGGTAATCCAGCCTTTAAGCCTGTAAACCTACTAAAATTTGAGAATAAGGTGAAGGAACTGGCTCTTTGAGGCCACCTATGTATTTGTTACTTTATTGTTGGCTAACTTTCCCCCGCAGGGCATCAAAAAAGTTAACATGAACCTAAATTAATTTGCTAACTGATATGTCCAATGCTCACAGTCACAGTGACTCTTTACTTACCCTCTTGTCCATGAAAATACAGTCAGCCCGATGGTCTGTTGCAGTTGACTTTGGACATTTTGTTGCTCTCAAGAGAATCTCAATGTCAATGTATTCACTGCTGATCTAAATCACATAAACACGTTATATACAAAATTGCCTACAACTGTTTTAAAGGCAATATAACAAACAATAATCACCCAAAAAATGGCAAACTGTCACAGACTTGACTGCAGCAGATTCAGAGAGAAACTGTGAGAAGGTAAAATTGACCAGGGCTGAGATATACAACCATCACTTTCATTGTGAAGAGACATTAAGCATCATATGCATTGAAATTAAAACATCAAAATCAATGTGATACTCATTAGTTCAGCTTGCAGATGATGAAAGTTTCACACTTTTGTAAACACTTTCTCAGCAGTTACCTTCGGACGGCCCTGGATGTTATAGAAATTCATGTGCTGACGGGTTCCTTGATGAGCATTTTCGACTGCGAGTTTAATGGCCGTCTTGTGAGTGCAGGGAGACTGTGGTAATCTTGCTGGGCCTCTGTGGAGATAAGCAGAGCTCCATAAGCCAAAACCAGAAGCAGCAGGCGGGTCATCTTCCTCTCAGCTTTGAAGGGAGAAGCAGGACTGAGGACACTGATCTGTGGTCCCCTTATCCAGCACGTCCAGGGGCGTGTCCTTCACTCGAAACAAACAGACCTTTGAACAACATTGGAAAACTCTTCAGGATGAATTGAGGCAGGTGGTCAAGTGGGTTTATTGTTATTTCAGCAATATACACAGTACACAGTGAAAGGAAACATTGTTCCTCCTGGACCACGGTGCAACACAAAGAAGAAAAACAGAAACAACACAAGATGACACAAGTGCGGGCAAGATAGAACTATACAGAGTGAAAGGAGCACAAACAGAGGGAGAAAGTGCAAGATAAACACAAGAGCAACAATACAATACTACAGGACAAGACAGCGCAGTCAAGAACACAGAGTGCAGCCAGAGCTAACCTGAATAGGGGCATCAAGGTTGCCAGGCAGGCAGAGAAACAGAAAATAGAGGTCTACTTCACATACAACAACCCACAGTGGGTGTGGCAGGGAATACAACACATTACAAACTTCAAAGGCAACAACACCGTCACTGTTAACAGCAACGCCCTTTTAGCAAAGGAGCTAAACAGCTTCTTTGCTCGTCTGGAGGAACACAGAGCAGACATAGCCACACTGCCCCCTCCCCCAATCTCCAGCACTCACAGACTCCCTCTGCAGGAACACCACGCGAGAAGGCACATTGCATCTCTAGGTGTGTGGAGTTTAAGACAAGGCAAGTGATGCTACGATAATATAATTCCTTGGTAAGACCCCACCTAGAATATTGTGTGCGGGTTTGGTTACCATACCTTAAGAAGGACATTGCTGCCTTGGAAAAGGTGCAACGTAGGGCAACGAGAATGATTCCTGGTCTTAGAGGAATGTCTAATGAGGAGAGGTTAGCTGAGCTGAATCTGTTTAGCCTCGAGCAAAGGAGACTAAGGGGGGACATAATCCAGGTGTTTAAGATTCTAACAGGTCTGGATGCTGTTCAGCCAAATGGCTATTTCAATGTTAGTTTAAATACCAGAACTCGTGGCCATAAGTGGAAATTAGCTGGAGAACATTTTAAAACGAATTTGATGAAGCATTTCTGTACACAGCGTGTAGTTAGAGTATGGAATAGTCTTCCTGTTATTGTAACACAAGCTAAAACCCTGGGTTCTTTTAAATCAGAGCTAGATAAGATTTTTGAGCTATTAGCTAAGTTCTCCTCAAAGGAGCTTGATGGGCCGAATGGCCTCCTCTCATTTGTAAATCTCTTTGGTTCTTATGAGTCAGCTTACAGAGATGAGGTCCAGAAACTGATAGGTTGGAGTTCAGCAAACAATTTGGCACTAAACAGCACAAAGACAAAGGAATCACTGACTTCAGGAAGGATGGAGGCGACACTGGCCTGCCTAGATGGATGGATGGATGTTTTTATTGACATTGTAAGTACAATGAGATTTAGTTTGGAACGCGCCAGCAGCTACACAGTATATTTACAATTATATAGATTGTGAGGCATAAAATAAGGTGTGAGTAATATAACATAACGACATAATATAAGTAATCATTAATTAATCATTACAGATGGTATGAGGTGTGAACCGCTAGGCTGCTATGGCATGTTTGGTATCAAACCGATGGAAAATCACTCCAGTTTCCAAATCTGGTCAGTGGTTACCACGAAAGTGAATATATCAAAAGTTACACCAGCCTAACGAAAATCATCAATACAAGGGAAATCACTCTGGTCATAAATCTCAAAAGGACTGATACAGACCCCCTTCCGAAAGCCCGCCAAATGGATGGTCAGCCATTGGTCCAGGAGTCGAATTCCTGGTCACTCCTATTCACGAACTTTACACTATAAAACCTGGCACCTCAGAACAAAGCCAGGAGAGGAGAAACAGAAGGGAGGAGAAAACAAAAGACCATCAGCACGAAGAGAGGCAGAGAACATCAGCCCAAGAGAAGAGAAGCCCACAAGAAGCCCTCCTGAAGCCTATCAGTGAAGACCCAGCTGGACAGAGAACTGCAACCAAGCCCAAGCTTCACCAGGAGAGGGAATCAGAGGGGCTCCACTCCAACAACCGCTGCAAACACCGCGCCTCCCTGAGTGCCATCACCCATCAGCTCATCAGCCTCCGCAACCAACTGCCAAGACCCCCCCCCCCCCCACTCTGCAACCAAGTAAACAAACTTCCTTTCATTTATAACAACCTAAACTCCTATTCACCTGCTATATTACTTTAGGACAGTATTTCCACAAATTGCTTGCTTTGCAGAACAGTATTTTCCCTTTTAAGGTTACTCATTTTAAATCTGGTCATTGCATTTTCATGATTACATTGTTTGTGTCCACTCCGTTATTTCGTGTTTATTGTTTGTTAGGTGTAATGTCTGTCTTATGTTAGTTATAGGAATAAATGCATGTCTTTTACACAACTTCAGCCTCCGTTCATTGAGTGCTCACAAGAATCCCTGCCTGTGCGATCTACGCTCTGAAACCTCAAATTCGCCTGAAATATCGCGAGACTCTCTCTCATTGGCCGTGAGGGGAGCTTCGCTACCGATCGTTTACATTACCTGGTGACGCAGCTCGTTGGACAAGCCTTCTATTCTAACCCAGGTTATTATGTGATACTGGTTATTAATGAGTTCCATTTAAGTCACACATTAACAGACTCACGGTGTTTCGCAATTGAGTTTGAGCCGACCATTCAGCATAAAAATTGGTTAATAATCACAAGGCACAAGGTTTAAACTTATTCTGAGCACACAATTTAAACTTTTTATGACCGAACGTGCAGTGAAGAAGCGCTACTGTCAACTGGTTGCAAAAGTCGCACTCATGGCAATCTGAAGGCATTTAAGCGGGATCATATGGGCTTATTATAGTTATTTTTATTTCTATTATTAGTAGTTATATTATTTTGTTTTATTTTCGGTGATTTCATTGTAGTTCTTTCGTATTAAACTGCAGTAAACTTTAACCCTATGTCTGACGAGATTCTCAGATGTAGCGCTTTGTTTCCAGGTTCAATTCGGACGAGTGTCTCCGTTTCTATATATCCTGGGAGAGATCTCTCTATTAGCGAACGGGAATACTTGTTATGAGGTTCTAACCTAAATTATGTTGCGCTTGGACATAAGACCGATAGCTTAGTTACCTATCAGGATCATACTCGTATGTGTGTGCCTGCTTTAGACAAAGCAAGTTTAACACAACTTTGCGCTGTGAGCCAAGTGTGTGTCATTTAGAAATTGGGAGTCTCCTGTGCTTGAGACCCGCCGTGGTTAAGCACCATTTGCGACGAGATATAGTGCACTCACAATTTAAATCTGTCGCCGTAACGCGTGCGCCGTCTCGCTTCAGTAATTGTTTTAAGGGGTGATGACGAAGATGACGAATTTACTTTCCTGAAGAGGAGCAGGATGGGTCACGCGTTCTGTAAGATTTGTCTCCCACGGGGAAGGAACGATGTCAGTCGGCATGAAAAATCCAAGTCATTAGTGAATGACAGAGCCGCATGAGTGAACATGAAAAATTAATAGAAAATAAATGACAAATGGTTATTTTATATTTTATATATTTTATATATTTATATTTATATTATATTTTATATAATTTATATTATTTTATATTTCCTGTCTTAAAATGTAAGGGATACTGGAGCCTGGTTGCGGTGGTGGGATGGCTCACGGCGGGTGCCGGAAAATTTCCTTTATTTTCAAATCCAAACCTTGACAGGTATGCTGCTGTTCCAAATCATGGGTGCATGTTACAAGTGTCCCCAAGATCAGGGTGCAGTTTACTCTGCAACTCCAATGGAGGGGGACGGGGTTGTCCGTCAAGTTCACCGAACAGAGTTGCGTCCAGTACCACAGGGGGTTGTTATGTCAGGGGAAGATGTTCTGGTAATGTCTCCTGAGTCTGGGTTGCCCACAGGGGCAACAGAAATGGAATCGGATGAGGACTCTGTGATTTTACGGGGACAGGGCTGGTGGGAGGGGTCGCAATAGAGCATCCACAAGTAGGCCTCGTATAATGGAGGAGGTTATGTCCCCCCCGAGGTGTAGAGACCAGTTAAACGTTCGGTGAGGTCCACCACTGGTCATCATACCAACCCTTATAAGTTACCACGGTCAGTGAATGATCGTTCGGTTGGGGAGGAAGACCAGTGGTTTGGGGATAGAATTCTTAGCTGTGATCGTTGGGTCATCAATTTCATTTTGGGGGATGGATTGTAGCCAGGCAATTATAGGCAGGTATAGGAACTGCAGTTCGGACTGGAGGCATAGCCGGGGCGAGATGGCTGTGCATGTTCCGATGGTAGGGCATATTGGCAAAGGAGCAGGCACGGGAAAGACAGGCAGGGTCCTGATAGATTTGGTGGAGCATCGGCGGGCATATTGAATTTGCAGTGTAGCAGCCTTTCTGTTTGCTTGTTTCAGGGGTGAACAATCTTATCCGCAAAGGGCCGGTGTGTATGCAGGTTTTCGCTGCAACTCCCTAATTAGATTTCTAATTAGAGGACTGATTAGCTGAAGAGTCCTCATACCTGGTTTTGAAGAGCTGACCTAAAGGTTACCCCAAAAACCTGTTTTTTTTTTTGTTTGAATGGGGCAGTGAGTCATGGGGTAAACTACTGTTCTTTAGGGGTTTTCAAGGTGGAATTACGGGTCGATAATTTTAAGGATCAGGTTGTAAACCTCCCTGGTGTTGCTTTAATATGTTTTATCTGAGGTTGTATCGTGTATTATCAAGCCAGCCGGCTTAGTGGCCTCGGGAGCGGGGTTTAGTGGGAGCAGCTGGCTAGTTTTATTTTCTTTTTTGTTTGTGTCTTTTTCTTTGTTGTATGTATATTTTGGGTTCATTATTAGGCAGGCTGGGCCTTTTGGCACCTGTAGTCTGGGTGCTGGATTGCCCATAGGGGTCTTTTTTATTGCTGTGATTTGCTGTGTCATTCACTAGTGTGATTTGTGCTGGATGTGTTTTTAAGGTTGTGCTGTGGCGTGTACCTGAGCAAACTTTGGGCAACCTGTTCTCTTGTTGGCTTTATTGACAAAGGGTGGATTAGTCTAATTACGGCCTGCTACAAATAGCTGCATATAACGTATAAAAAAAATCACCTTATGGGTGCTCCGTAGGGTAGCAAGATCTTGAGTTTTTTTTACAGTACTCGGGTACGTTTTAAAATTTTCGACCAATCAGCAAACATTATTCTGACAGCATAGCTGGGAAACCAATGAAAAGTGAGTGCAACGTTCTAGAACTTGACTTCGGGTTGACGCTCCCTATAAAAGAGCTGGGTACTGCTTCAAGGCGTTCAGTTGGCGCTACCCTCCTGATAGAGTAGCACTGTACGGCTCTTGTTCCGTAAAACAACATCAAAAGGATGAAAAAAAAAACAATATTTAAAGAAGACGAAAAAAATCAATTTTTAAAGAAGACGAAAAAAACATCGTCTAAAAAAATAAGCCAAAAAAATAATATCCGAAGAAGGAAAAACATGCAAAGTAAAAAAAAAACAAACAAAAATAAAAAACAATATCCAAAGAAGAAGGAAAAAAACATCCAAAGGGAGAAAAGAAGAACTGAAGGGCCAACGAGGTAGGAGGAAATACAAATTTCGTTTCAGCACCGTTGGAGTGCCAAGCCGTGAAAAGCATTTGGCCAGAAGACAAGGTAAGTGTTGTATCTGTTATTTTAAAACAGCGCTTTTCAAAATGCTGCTTTATAATCGTTTGAGATCGTTAGCCAGTGTGACAGCTGAAGGCTTTTTGAGTTTACCAACATAAAGTTTTATTTCTGTATTAGGACATTGTCAGGAACAATGATGTGTTCATCGCTATGATGTGGTCAAAAAGCGATGCATTGAATCTTAGAAACATTTGTGATTTTTCAAACGATGCTTTTCCTTTTATTTAATCAGTAAAATTTCCATCGGTTTTATATAGTGCCCCTTGAAATATGTCTCATTTTCCGGGCATTTTACTAGAATGCATCCTGAGAAATACACAAGCTCTGCTGCATTTCCGTGCCTCGATGTTTAGTGCCGAGTATAATTGTTGCAGTTGCCTTTTATATATTCCATGAGACCTGTTGGTACCAAGAGAAGTGTGAGACTGTCAGGGTGAATTTATCATACAATCGCACGCATAAATACCTGAGGGTTGCCAGTCCTTTTGCGTTGTTACAGGAGGACTAGAGCTGACGAGTGTGTTTCTACACACTATCAAGGGCATTGTAGTACAGTTTTCTCAGGTGGGAGAATGCTGCCGATCTCCTATTTGACAATACAGCCCTTGATATATTAGAATATTACAGAACTAGAAGCCTTTTGCAAGGAAGAATGTGAGAAAATCCCAAGTACAAGAACTGAAAGCCTTTCAGCTGGCTATAAGAAGCGCTTGTAAGCTGTGATATCTGGCAGAGGAGGTGTTACTAAGTACTGATTACGTAGGGTGCCCAAACTTTTGCAGAGTGCCATAATAATGTTTTTATTTTGTAATTTTGTTCAATTTATGGCATAAAAAGTAACTATTCATCAATGTTTGCTGAAAATATTGTGTATTTTTCCCCCAGTTCCTAAAGAGACTGTATTAACTGATATTGTTGCTTTTGTAATTGAAAAGATGTTATTTGTCAAGGGGTGCCAAACCTTTGCATAAGACTGTACACAGTGTGTGTATGTGTTTATGTGAGTGTGTGTCTGTGTGTGTGTGTGTATATATATATATGTGTGTGTGTGTATATATTTCTGTATATGCATGTGTATATATATATTTATATATAGTTCACACACATTCAAACTTATTTGAATACACATTCAAAATTATTTTTATTATTATTATTTTCGTTTTTTTTTTTTTTTGTGTTTTAAAATTTTTTATTTTTGCAATGGAAATAAAAATAAAGCAGTCCTCCGTAGAGGAGGGGTGGTGGAGGGAATATATATATATATATACATATATATAAAATAATTGTCACACAACTGGGGTGACATGCCTTTCCTGCTCACCCAATTTTAGTGCACTTTAGTTATGCATAATGACCTTCTAGTCTCGATACACCCATATATATATATGTATGTATATATATAGTTTTTTTTGTTTTTTTTTTTGCAATAGACAATAAAAATAACGCAGTTCTCCATAAAGGAGGGATGGTGGATGGAATATATATATACATATATATAAAATAATTGTCACACAACCTGGGTGACATGCCTTGCCTGCTCACCCAGTTTTAGTGCACCTTAGTTATTCATAATGACCAACTAGTCTCGATACACCCATATATATATATATATGTACATATATATATAGTTTTTTTATTAGCAATAGAAAAGAAAAATAACGCAGTTCTCCGTAAAGGAGGGATGGTGGATGGAATATATATATATATATATACATTTATATAAAATAATTGTCACACAACCTGGGTGACATGCCTTGCCTGCTCACCCAATTTTAGTGCACCTTAGTTATCCATACTGACCATCTAGTCTCGACACACCCATATATATATATATATATATATATATATATATATATATGTATATATATAGATATTTTTTCTTTTTCTTGTGTTTTTTTTTCGCAATGGATATTAAAAATAAAGCAGTCCTCCGTAAAGGAGGGGTGGTGGAGGGAATATATATATACATATATATATAAAATAATTGTCACACAACCTGGGTGACATGCCTTGCCTGCTCACCCAATTTTAGTGCAACTTAGTTATCCATAATGACCAACTAGTCTCGATACACCCATATATATATATATATATGTACATATATATAGTTTTTTTATTAGCAATAGAAAAGAAAAATAACGCAGTTCTCCGTAAAGGAGGGATGGTGGATGGAATATATATATATATATATATATATATATATATATATATATATATATATATATATATATATATATATATACATTTATATAAAATAATTGTCACACAACCTGGGTGACATGCCTTGCCTGCTCACCCAATTTTAGTGCACTTTAGTTATCCATACTGACCATCTAGTCTCGACACACCCATATATATATATATATATATATATATATATATATATATATATATATATATATGTATATATATATAGATATTTTTTCTTTTTCTTGTGTTTTTTTTTCGCAATGGATATTAAAAATAAAGCAGTCCTCCGTAAAGGAGGGGTGGTGGAGGGAATATATATATACATATATATATAAAATAATTGTCACACAACCTGGGTGACATGCCTTGCCTGCTCACCCAATTTTAGTGCAACTTAGTTATCCATAATGACCAACTAGTCTCGATACACCCATATATATATATATATATGTACATATATATAGTTTTTTTATTAGCAATAGAAAAGAAAAATAACGCAGTTCTCCGTAAAGGAGGGATGGTGGATGGAATATATATATATATATATATATATATATATATATATATATATATATATACATTTATATAAAATAATTGTCACACAACCTGGGTGACATGCCTTGCCTGCTCACCCAATTTTAGTGCACTTTAGTTATCCATACTGACCATCTAGTCTCGACACACCCATATATATATATATATATATATATATATATATATATATATGTATATATATATAGATATTTTTTCTTTTTCTTGTGTTTTTTTTTCGCAATGGATATTAAAAATAAAGCAGTCCTCCGTAAAGGAGGGATGGTGGATGGAATATATATATAAAATAATTGTCACACAACCGGGGTGACATGCCTTGCCTGCTCACCCAATTTTAGTGCACCTCAGTTATCCATACTGACCATCTAGTCTCGACACACCCATATATATATATATATATATATATATATATATGTATATATATAGATATTTTTTCTTTTTCTTGTGTTTTTTTTTCGCAATGGATATTAAAAATAAAGCAGTCCTCCGTAAAGGAGGGGTGGTGGAGGGAATATATATATACATTTATATAAAATAATTGTCACACAACTGGGGAGACATGCCTTGCCTGCTCACCCAATTTTAGTGCACCTTAGTTATCCATAATGACCAACTAGTCTCGATACACCCATAAATATATATATATATATGTACATATATATAGTTTTTTTATTAGCAATAGAAAAGAAAAATAACGCAGTTCTCCGTAAAGGAGGGATGGTGGATGGAATATATACATACATATATATAAAATAATTGTCACACAACCTGGGTGACATGTCTTGCCTGCTCACCCAATTTTAGTGCAACTTAGTTATCCATAATGACCAACTAGTCTCGATACACCCATAAATATATATGTATATATATAGTTTTTTTTTTTTTCGCAATGGACAATAAAAATAACGCAGTTCTCCGTAAAGGAGGGATGGTGGATGGAATATATATATAAAATAATTGTCACACAACCGGGGTGACATGCCTTGCCTGCTCACCCAATTTTAGTGCACCTTAGTTATTCATAATGACCATCTAGTCTCGATACACCCATAAATATATATGTATATATATGTATTGTTTTTTTTTTTTTTTTTTTTTGCAATAGACAATAAAAATAGCGCAGTTCTCCATAAAGGAGGGATGGTGGATGGAATATATATATACATATATATATAAAATAATTGTCACACAACCTGGGTGACATGCCTTGCCTGCTCACCCAATTTTAGTGCAACTTAGTTATCCATAATGACCAACTAGTCTCGATACACCCATATATATATATATATATATATATGTACATATATATAGTTTTTTTATTAGCAATAGAAAAGAAAAATAACACAGTTCTCCGTAAAGGAGGGATGGTGGATGGAATATATATATATATATATATATATATATATATATATATATATATATATATATATATATATATATATACATTTATATAAAATAATTGTCACACAACCTGGGTGACATGCCTTGCCTGCTCACCCAATTTTAGTGCACTTTAGTTATCCATACTGACCATCTAGTCTCGACACACCCATATATATATATATATATATATATGTATATATATAGATATTTTTTCTTTTTCTTGTGTTTTTTTTTCGCAATGGATATTAAAAATAAAGCAGTCCTCCGTAAAGGAGGGATGGTGGATGGAATATATATATAAAATAATTGTCACACAACCGGGGTGACATGCCTTGCCTGCTCACCCAATTTTAGTGCACCTTAGTTATTCATAATGACCATCTAGTCTCGATACACCCATAAATATATATGTATATATATATAGTTTTTTTATTAGCAATAAAAAAGAAAAATAACGCAGTTCTCCGTAAAGGAGGGATGGTGGATGGAATATATATATATATATATATATATATATATATATATATATATATATATATATACATTTATATAAAATAATTGTCACACAACCTGGGTGACATGCCTTGCCTGCTCACCCAATTTTAGTGCACTTTAGTTATCCAGAATGACCATCTAGTCTCGATACACCCATGAATATATATGTATATATATATATATATATATATATATATATATATATATATATAGTTTTTCTGTTTTTTTTTTGCAATAGACAATAAAAATAACGCAGTTCTCCATAAAGGAGGGATGGTGGATGGAATATGTATATGCATATATATAAAATAATTGTCACACAACCTGGGTGACATGCCTTGCCTGCTCACCCAATTTTAGTGCACCTTAGTTATCCATACTGACCATCTAGTCTCGATACACCCATATATATATATATATATATATATATATATATATATATATATATATATATATATATATATATGTACATATATATAGTTTTTTTATTAGCAATAGAAAAGAAAAATAACGCAGTTCTCCGTAAAGGAGGGATGGTGGATGGAATATATATATATATATATACATTTATATAAAATAATTGTCACACAACCTGGGTGACATGCCTTGCCTGCTCACCCAGTTTTAGTGCACCTTAGTTATCCATAATGACCATCTAGTCTCGATACACCCATAAATATATATGTATATATATATATATATATATATATAGTTTTTTTATTTTTTTCGTAATGGACAATAAAAATAACGCAGTTCTCCGTAAAGGAGGGATGGTGGATGGAATATATATATACATATATACATTTATATAAAATAATTGTCACACAACCTGGGTGACATGCCTTGCCTGCTCACCCAGTTTTAGTGCACCTTAGTTATCCATACTGACCATCTAGTCTCGATACACCCATAAATATATATACTGAACAAAAATATAAACGCAACACTCTTGTTTCTGCTCCCATTTTTCATGAGATGGACTTAAAGACCTACAATTCATTCCAGATACACAATATTACCATTTCTCTCAAACATTTCTCACAAATCAGTCTAAATGTGTGATAGTGAGCACTTCTGCTTTGCTGAGATAATCCATCCCACCTCACAGGTGTGCCACATCAAGATGCTGATCTGACATCATGGGTAGTGCACAGGTGTACCTTATACTGCCCACAATAAAAGGCCACCCTGGAATGTGCAGTTTTTTGCTTTATTGGGGGTCTGGGGACTCAGAACCGGTCAGTATCTGGTGTGACCACCATTTGCCTCATACAATGCAACACATCTTCTTCGCATAGAGTTTATCAGATTGTCAATTGTGGCCTGTGGAATGTTGGTCCACTCCTCTTCAATGGCTGTGCGAAGTTGTTGGATATTAGTGGGAACTGGTACACGCTGTCGTATACGCCGGTCAAGCACATCCCAAACATGCTCAACGGGTGACATGTCCGGTGAGTATGCTGGCCATGCAAGAACTGGGACATTTTCAGTTTCCAAGAACTGTGTACAGATCCTTGCAACATGGGGCCGTGCATCATCTGTCTGAGTGGCTGGTCTCAGACGATCTTGGAGGTGAACCTGCTGGATGTGGAGGTCCTGGGCTGGTGTGGTTACACGTGGTCTGCGGTTGTGAGGCCGGTTGGATGTACTGCCATATTCTCTGAAACGCCTTTGGAGACGGCTTATGGTTGAGAAATGAACATTCAATGCACGAGCAACAGATCTGGTTGACATTCCTGCTGTCAGCATGCCAATTGCACGCTCCCTCAATGCTTGTGGCATCTGTGGCATTTTGCTGTGAGACAAAACTGCACATTCCAGGGTGGCCTTTTATTGTGGGCAGTATAAGGTACACCTGTGCACTACCCATGATGTCAGATCAGCATCTTGATGTGGCACACCTGTGAGGTGGGATGGATTATCTCAGCAAAGCAGAAGTGCTCACTATCACACATTTAGACTGATTTGTGAGAAATGTTTGAGAGAAATGGTAATATTGTGTATCTGGAATGAATTGTAGATCTTTAAGTCCATCTCATGAAAAATGGGAGCAAAAACAAAAGTGTTGCGTTTATATTTTTGTTCAGTGTATGTATATGTATACATATAGTTTTTTTTGTGTTTGTGAAAACGGGTCTTTAATCGGGGAAACGGAGCGGGTAGAGCAGGACGGAACGCAGGCATTGACAAACTACAATGACGGACAGGGCAAACAGGTAAGACCAGGACTTAAAATAGGTCATGACTAATCAAAGTAATCGGGCAAAGCAGGAGACGATCAGGGAAGCACACGTGGGTAATCAGGGGGCGTGGCACACACGAGGAGCGGACAAGCCGGGCATATATGTATATCTATATAAAACCTCATTAATGAGGGACAGGGAACAGAACGGACAGACAGAACTGGCACAGGGGAAGGAGCCAGGACAAGACTTGACATAAGACAGGAAAGGCAGAGAAACAGATCAGAAAGGGGGACACGGAGGGAACAGGCAGGACAAAAGGACCGGGAGTGAACGAAGGGAACATCGGGGAAAGAGGAGCAGAAGCCAGAGGGACGAGGGACAAAGAGAGGAGGGACAGAGACAGGAGGAACAAAGCGAGGGGGAGCAGAGGCAGGAGGGACAAAGACGGGAGGCCAGGGAGAGAAGGAGGGGGAACCAAGAGGAGCCCGAGGGAGACCCAGCGGGCGACGGGAGGCAGCCGGAAGGGCTGCAGGCGGCCGGGAGGCCGGAGCCGGAGGGGCCGAGGAGACGGGGTGAGGGACAGACGCAGGGACGAAGGAGGGAGTCGGAGGGGAGACCAGGGAAGGGGACGAAGGAGCTGGAAGGGACCCTGGCGAGGGCAAGGAGAGAGGGGGAGCCGCAGCAGACGGCGACGTCCTCCGACACGCCAGAGCGGGAGGACCAGCAGGCGAATGAGGAGCCGCCGTCGGGGGGCCCGCAGGCAACCGATAAGACGCCGGAGGAGGGACCGAGGCAGGGCGACGAGGCCGCGGAGGGGGACCCGCAGACGACAGCCGACCCGGAGGGCCAGGACCCGCAGGTGCCGACCAAGCCCTAGCGCCGGCGAGGGAGGGCGAGCCAGGGGGCTGGGCGGGTGGGACCCCAGCCGTGCGTCTGTGTCCTCTCCCCTTATGGGACACAGACATAAGGACCTGCGGCCGGGGTCGGGCTCGTCGGGGTGAGGGTACCAGAGTCACAGGGGGAGAAGGGACTGGAGTGGGGCCAGGGACTGGAGCTGCAGGCTGCAGAGGGGGCGCCTGCCCGGGAGCTGCAGGCAGGGAAAGCGCCTCGGACGTGGGCGCGGTAGCTGCAGGCAGCGGAGACGGCTGCTCGGGCTCTGGGGCCGCAGGGGGCACTTATTTTATTATATAAAATAAGTGTCACACAACCGGGGTGACATGCCTTGCCTGCTTGTGGGATGAGGAAGACTCAGGGACTGGAAATGGGATTAAAACTGAAGATGTGCTCATTCCTTTGTGTATTTACAAATTTTCCTTCCGTCAGACATGAGGAGTTTGCTGCTATATTTGGCACTAATAGAGATTCTGATGCTGCTATTTTTATTGTCTATTAGTTTGTTATTATTTACAAGTTCTGTTGTGTTTTTGCATTTTTCTCTTCTGGTTAATTAACTGCTGTCTGTTTGCTGTGAAGTATGAGTGTGGTGAGTAAGACTCAGGGACTGGAAGTGGGATTACAACTAAAGATAACATGCTTATTCCTTTTTGTATTGTTTACAAATTTCCTTCCGTCAAACATGAGGAGTTTGCTGCTATATTGTGCACTAACAGAGATTCTGATGCTGCTATTTTTATTGTTTATAAATGTGTTATTGTTTCCAGTATTCAAGTATTCGAGTATTCAATAAATGCTAAATTGAGAAATTTTGTGTATCGTTTGTTATTATTAGTGTGATATTTTACCATGCAAATAGAGGGGAAAACGTCCAATTATCGGCCAAAAAAAATCAGCAGCATATATCGGCCATCGCCTGACCCTTGACTTGAAAAACCCATATCGGTCGACCTCTAGTAACAGTACATTCTGTCCAATTCATCCATCGAGTTAAGTCACACACCCACTTGAGGGGGCACTCCGGCAGACGTGAGGATGGGGATGTTCTTTCCGCTATAACATCCACTGCAGAAGTACATCTCGCTCCTGTTCACAGGGCTTACTTCAATGATGAAGCAGGGCTGGTTGTCTGGACAAGAAGTTGTCCTGCTGCTGGGTCTCGGTGCCGTTTTTCCACCTAAGCTTGAAGGTGGAAATGTGTTCCAACTTGGTCCCTGGGACTGCAGCATAGCCAAACATCGCGAGCAGCGTCGGCCACACCCACCACCAGAACCATCACACCGTCCTATACACATAAAGAAGAACTAAAACATAGAGTGTTGTGACAATCTATGCGTTAATGTTTGGCAGCATAGGTGATTCATTAAAATTATACCGAAGAATGGAAAATGTGATATTTAGAATATTTTTTGCCATTTAGTAGCTAATTTAAGCACTTACCCAATGCCTCAATTTGTTTTAGGTCAGTAATGTCTGAGCCAAAAGAATGAATGTATGAATTTAATACAATTCACCCACTCCCACCCACACACAAATCTGAAATTCAATTTAAGACACTTCTTAAACATTAGTGCATTAACAAAAAAGGAAAATCTTAAGAGATTCAGTAGGATTTTCTATGTTAGACTTAAGCTAATAGTTCAATAGTTTTTACATATTTCAATATACCAATTTGACTTTAATGTTGAAACAGATGCTAAAACATGGAATAATTTCATAACTAGAGAAACATGTTATTCACAAACACTAGCAAAGGTAGCTTATAGTTAAGCTTACTTAAGTCAGCAAGTCAGGCTACAGTGTGTAAGAATAGTCGTAAACGATAATTTGTCTCAGTCTTACATGACAGAATAAGTAAACAGAAAATATAAAATGGCTGAAACAGCGTCATTAACGCCAGCTACAGTAGAGGCGCAGAAAAGGTGTCATGACTGAAGTATTCCCAAACTCTGGAAGACCGTATGCGAGCCTTTTTTGCCGCGTGTTTCTCCAGAGGCTCCGGAGCTCCGCTGGTTGACACAGCCATGTTGGTTCATGTGCAGGGGGACGAGCGGCAAATTTCTTTTTTGCAGGGTGGTAGGTGATGTCTCATTAATATTTATTAATTTACTTACAAAATGGTGCGGCACTGCATCCAAGCCTGCGGCACTCAGAGTCACAAATACAGTGGAAACCATTTGTAGTAATTACGTCTGTCTGGCTGATTTCCAACTAATTGATATTTGTATATTTATTACATGAATATAAGGTAATATAAGGTAATAGAAGAGGTATTTAATGGTTTTCCATCTGAGGAATTTGCAAAAAACTGCAGTGCATGATGGGTCGGACCTAAAGGCTGCCTTAACGTCCTCATCTGTATGACGACATACATCAAGACTAGGAAGGTGCATAATGTTCATGTCTGGTTGCGTTTGTTGGTCCAGAAAGTAATTCAATTTCGCCATGTAGGTTACGTTCTTAAAAACTGCTTGGATATAGCCCGATTATATGCTGTGGGCCTTTTAATTTCTTTGTTTACCAGGTAGGCTACCTTCTTTAAACTGCGTTTTGTTAGACTACATATTTAGGGAGGTCTTTATAAATTTATAGTAGTCTTCATAAATATGTACATAGTTTAGCCTAACCCAGCCACTTAAGGGAGAAAGCCAGCTCAACTAGGTGTCGGTCCCAAGCCCGGATTAATGGGGAGGGTTGGCGTCAAGAAATAAAGAGACTGTATCTTCACTGCATGACTGATGTCAAAATGTGTGAAATATGTGGTTGTATTAATAAATGCATTAAAGTAGGTTAATGATTCTGTGCTGTCTAAATTGTATAGAAAATTTCTACGTATAGCCAAACAAATCTCCTCCTGTTTGAAAAGGCATAGAAAAAGCAATTTAGCCACTAAAACTTTACAGTTTTTGTGAGGGACAGTCGAATTCTCTCGTTTCTCTCGTCAAGTTTTTTTGTGATCCTGCACCTACACTTTGCCGGCCCCAGGAGGATGGGCTCCCCCTTTGAGTTTGGTCCCTCCCAAGGTTTCTTCCTTCTTGGGAGTTTTTCCATGCTATCGGCGCCTATGGCTTACTCACTGGGGGCTTTGGGTGGGCATGATATAAAGCAAAGCATTTTCCCTCCCAGTTTCCTCCTCTGGTCCACATTGCAGGACCATCAGCCATCAGAAACAGCCAGACGGTCTCCTTCAGCTTCTTTAGTGTCCTTGGAAGCCAAGGCAGTTTTAGGTCTGAGAAGAGGTTTATCAGAAGGACACATATTACGTCGTTTGTCCTGAAATGTAACATGGGGAGGAAAAGTTAAGCGGTTTAGTCAGATTGGAGTCGTTTATTCAGCAGTGGCAGCGCCAGTGACTTAATGCTACAGGTGCTATAGGGGAGTGAGATTATTTAGACCGGGTGCTTTAGCTTTTCAGCTTATGTAGATGGTGTATAGAAGCACACAGCACGATAAGCTACAGCATGGATAAAATAGGATAAAATATGAAATTCTAACGTCTAGCTCACAGAGCCTCTATGTGTACTTTGAAGAAAAAATACACTACAAGTATGCTGTAAAAACCGCAAAAATGTCTTACACAATATACAGATTTTACAGATAGTTAAAGAAAAAATGAAACCAATATTTTGGGGGTGCTGTGGGGGTACTATGGTCATTGGAGGAGGAGCTAGAGCCCCCCCCCCCAAGCTTTTCCTTGGTGCTGCCACTGTTGTTCAGATTAAAAGTAACATTGTCATTAATAAACAGTACTCTGATCAAATTTTTGCATGTACAAACACAATCAAAGTTTAACCACATGTTTAGACACAATTCACACACCTGTTACATTTCCATAATGCTAAGACTCTCTACACTTACTTCATCCACTTTCTTGTTTGGTACACAGTCATTTGATGGATGTGTAAGATCATTACCAGACCGTCTGCTGCAAACTCTACAGTTAATGAATGGCTGCAAAAACACACAGACACACAAAAACAGTATTTAAAGAGTGGTGGGCAATAAATACAGTGAGAGAAGGTGTAGTAAAGATATATCTAATGATTTAAGGCAGAGCTGCTGGAGTGCAGGGTTTAATGACACAGAACAATTTTAGAGGAAAGAGCTTCCAAAGCAGGGTCACCATAAGGCTATATTATACAAAGCAAGTTCATCTAAAAGTATGAACAACAAATCCCGTTTAACTGAACACTGCTCTGTATTAAAATACTGTCCTCCGATCAAGCTAAGTGGTCCTGTAGTTCACTATTTAAAGAGGTAAATTTAAAGGGTAATTCACACTGCACATCTACCCTGCTCTGACCAGGTTTAATTACTGGCTTTCTAATTAAAACAAGAGTTAAGTCCTGCCCTTTCACCACAAAACACCACACTGCCATTTAAGGCTGATTTCAACAATGAGTTTTAGTTAACCTGGCTCGATTGAGTTAACTCTGGGTATGTAAAACCCGCTTTGTAGTACAGCCCACAGGTCTTTAAATAAGGCCAGCTAGGGTTCATAGCTCGAAGCATAATCTACAGGTCACCCCTCAGATGATTAGCATTTGCTTCTGCCTGGTAATCCAGCCTTTAAGCCTGTAAACCTACTAAAATTTGAGAATAAGGTGAAGGAACTGGCTCTTTGAGGCCACCTATGTATTTGTTACTTTATTGTTGGCTAACTTTCCCCCGCAGGGCATCAAAAAAGTTAACATGAACCTAAATTAATTTGCTAACTGATATGTCCAATGCTCACAGTCACAGTGACTCTTTACTTACCCTCTTGTCCATGAAAATACAGTCAGCCCGATGGTCTGTTGCAGTTGACTTTGGACATTTTGTTGCTCTCAAGAGAATCTCAATGTCAATGTATTCACTGCTGATCTAAATCACATAAACACGTTATATACAAAATTGCCTACAACTGTTTTAAAGGCAATATAACAAACAATAATCACCCAAAAAATGGCAAACTGTCACAGACTTGACTGCAGCAGATTCAGAGAGAAACTGTGAGAAGGTAAAATTGACCAGGGCTGAGATATACAACCATCACTTTCATTGTGAAGAGACATTAAGCATCATATGCATTGAAATTAAAACATCAAAATCAATGTGATACTCATTAGTTCAGCTTGCAGATGATGAAAGTTTCACACTTTTGTAAACACTTTCTCAGCAGTTACCTTCGGACGGCCCTGGATGTTATAGAAATTCATGTGCTGACGGGTTCCTTGATGAGCATTTTCGACTGCGAGTTTAATGGCCGTCTTGTGAGTGCAGGGAGACTGTGGTAATCTTGCTGGGCCTCTGTGGAGATAAGCAGAGCTCCATAAGCCAAAACCAGAAGCAGCAGGCGGGTCATCTTCCTCTCAGCTTTGAAGGGAGAAGCAGGACTGAGGACACTGATCTGTGGTCCCCTTATCCAGCACGTCCAGGGGCGTGTCCTTCACTCGAAACAAACAGACCTTTGAACAACATTGGAAAACTCTTCAGGATGAATTGAGGCAGGTGGTCAAGTGGGTTTATTGTTATTTCAGCAATATATACAGTACACAGTGAAAGGAAACATTGTTCCTCCTGGACCACGGTGCAACACAAAGAAGAAAAACAGAAACAACACAAGATGACACAAGTGCGGGCAAGATAGAACTATACAGAGTGAAAGGAGCACAAACAGAGGGAGAAAGTGCAAGATAAACACAAGAGCAACAATACAATACTACAGGACAAGACAGCGCAGTCAAGAACACAGAGTGCAGCCAGAGCTAACCTGAATAGGGGCATCAAGGTTGCCAGGCAGGCAGAGAAACAGAAAATAGAGGTCTACTTCACATACAACAACCCACAGTGGGTGTGGCAGGGAATACAACACATTACAAACTTCAAAGGCAACAACACCGTCACTGTTAACAGCAACGCCCTTTTAGCAAAGGAGCTAAACAGCTTCTTTGCTCGTCTGGAGGAACACAGAGCAGACATAGCCACACTGCCCCCTCCCCCAATCTCCAGCACTCACAGACTCCCTCTGCAGGAACACCACGCGAGAAGGCACATTGCATCTCTAGGTGTGTGGAGTTTAAGACAAGGCAAGTGATGCTACGATAATATAATTCCTTGGTAAGACCCCACCTAGAATATTGTGTGCGGGTTTGGTTACCATACCTTAAGAAGGACATTGCTGCCTTGGAAAAGGTGCAACGTAGGGCAACGAGAATGATTCCTGGTCTTAGAGGAATGTCTAATGAGGAGAGGTTAGCTGAGCTGAATCTGTTTAGCCTCGAGCAAAGGAGACTAAGGGGGGACATAATCCAGGTGTTTAAGATTCTAACAGGTCTGGATGCTGTTCAGCCAAATGGCTATTTCAATGTTAGTTTAAATACCAGAACTCGTGGCCATAAGTGGAAATTAGCTGGAGAACATTTTAAAACGAATTTGATGAAGCATTTCTGTACACAGCGTGTAGTTAGAGTATGGAATAGTCTTCCTGTTATTGTAACACAAGCTAAAACCCTGGGTTCTTTTAAATCAGAGCTAGATAAGATTTTTGAGCTATTAGCTAAGTTCTCCTCAAAGGAGCTTGATGGGCCGAATGGCCTCCTCTCATTTGTAAATCTCTTTGGTTCTTATGAGTCAGCTTACAGAGATGAGGTCCAGAAACTGATAGGTTGGAGTTCAGCAAACAATTTGGCACTAAACAGCACAAAGACAAAGGAATCACTGACTTCAGGAAGGATGGAGGCGACACTGGCCTGCCTAGAAGGATGGATGGATGTTTTTATTGACATTGTAAGTACAATGAGATTTAGTTTGGAACGCGCCAGCAGCTACACAGTATATTTACAATTATATAGATTGTGAGGCATAAAATAAGGTGTGAGTAATATAACATAACGACATAATATAAGTAATCATTAATTAATCATTACAGATGGTATGAGGTGTGAACCGCTAGGCTGCTATGGCATGTTTGGTATCAAACCGATGGAAAATCACTCCAGTTTCCAAATCTGGTCAGTGGTTACCACGAAAGTGAATATATCAAAAGTTACACCAGCCTAACGAAAATCATCAATACAAGGGAAATCACTCTGGTCATAAATCTCAAAAGGACTGATACAGACCCCCTTCCGAAAGCCCGCCAAATGGATGGTCAGCCATTGGTCCAGGAGTCGAATTCCTGGTCACTCCTATTCACGAACTTTACACTATAAAACCTGGCACCTCAGAACAAAGCCAGGAGAGGAGAAACAGAAGGGAGGAGAAAACAAAAGACCATCAGCACGAAGAGAGGCAGAGAACATCAGCCCAAGAGAAGAGAAGCCCACAAGAAGCCCTCCTGAAGCCTATCAGTGAAGACCCAGCTGGACAGAGAACTGCAACCAAGCCCAAGCTTCACCAGGAGAGGGAATCAGAGGGGCTCCACTCCAACAACCGCTGCAAACACCGCGCCTCCCTGAGTGCCATCACCCATCAGCTCATCAGCCTCCGCAACCAACTGCCAAGACCCCCCCCCCCCCCACTCTGCAACCAAGTAAACAAACTTCCTTTCATTTATAACAACCTAAACTCCTATTCACCTGCTATATTACTTTAGGACAGTATTTCCACAAATTGCTTGCTTTGCAGAACAGTATTTTCCCTTTTAAGGTTACTCATTTTAAATCTGGTCATTGCATTTTCATGATTACATTGTTTGTGTCCACTCCGTTATTTCGTGTTTATTGTTTGTTAGGTGTAATGTCTGTCTTATGTTAGTTATAGGAATAAATGCATGTCTTTTACACAACTTCAGCCTCCGTTCATTGAGTGCTCACAAGATCTACGCTCTGAAACCTCAAATTCGCCTGAAATATCGCGAGACTCTCTCTCATTGGCCGTGAGGGGAGCTTCGCTACCGATCGTTTACATTACCTGGTGACGCAGCTCGTTGGACAAGCCTTCTATTCTAACCCAGGTTATTACGTGATACTGGTTATTAATGAGTTCCATTTAAGTCACACATTAACAGACTCACGGTGTTTCGCAATTGAGTTTGAGCCGACCATTCAGCATAAAAATTGGTTAATAATCACAAGGCACAAGGTTTAAACTTATTCTGAGCACACAATTTAAACTTTTTATGACCGAACGTGCAGTGAAGAAGCGCTACTGTCAACTGGTTGCAAAAGTCGCACTCATGGCAATCTGAAGGCATTTAAGCGGGATCATATGGGCTTATTATAGTTATTAAAAACTCAAGTCCAGACTAAAAACACACCTGTTTAGTTTAGCGTATAGGGACACTAGTTCTAGCCCTAGCTAACTCTTCACTCCCAGGCAGACCTGTAGTGTGAGGTGTAGAGCTGGGTGGGGATCGGTGCCATTGGCTTTGGATGAACTGGATTGTCAGTGCTGTCACTCTAGCTTTGCAATCTCTTGTGGAACTGGAGTGCTGACATTTCAGGGACTCCCCATGCCGGCATTCCCACTTGCCTCTCCCTCCTACTGATGCTGCCATAGCCATATCT
Organism: Brienomyrus brachyistius; assembly: GCF_023856365.1. NCBI lineage: Eukaryota > Metazoa > Chordata > Actinopteri > Osteoglossiformes > Mormyridae > Brienomyrus > Brienomyrus brachyistius. The sequence goes on from NW_026042344.1 coordinate 1,502,564, forward strand.
GCCGGAGCTTGCAGATTGCACTTCATATTGTACTCACCTAGCTTTTAGCACTGCCAATAGCCTCCTCTACTATGCCTAATTGTACATTTTATTTCCCCTACTCCTCCTGGGGGTGATGCCTGGAGACCTCAATCTATCAAGATATCCAGCACACCCGACCACCACCAGTGACGTCCCTGCATCCAGCTCGCCGTTCTGATCTTCCATGTATGACCCGCTGCCTTACCTCTGGTTGCCTGGCAATTGGAAGAAGACTCGGCTTCGGCATTGGCTTATCTTCCTTGCTCTCCTCTCTCTATTTGACTATCCCTGCCGGCCCCTGGAGGATGGGCTTCCCCTTTGAGTCTGGTCCCTCTCAAGGTTTCTTCCTTCTAGGGAGTTTTTCCTTGCCACTGTCGCCTATGGCTTACTCACTGGGGGCTTTGGGTGAGGATACTGTAAAGCGCTTTGAGACAATGTAATGTTGTGATAATGCGCTATATAAAAATAAATTTGTTTGTTTGTTGTTGTTGATACTGGAGCCTGGTTGCGGTGGTGGGATGGCTCACGGCGGGTGCCGGAAAATTTCCTTTATTTTCAAATCCAAACCTTGACAGGTATGCTGCTGTTCCAAATCATGGGTGCATGTTACAAGTGCGGAACATATTTTAACTTAGTACTAACTTAGCATCATATTTGATCTGATTCGACTGAATATCCCAGGTTTCCATCTCTCATGCATCTGGTGTGACGTGTTTTCAGACTCTCAGGCTGGCGCAAAGAAATCTTACGGGAATTGAACGTCTCACTCCGGCCAGCTGACCAAAGTTCGGTAACCTTGGTATTGTGTGTAGGAGATTCGCTATAACTATAATTTCGTTCTCCATTTACATGCCCGTAGTGTCTTTAAGTGTTATGTAGTTTTGCCTGAAACGCAAAAATAAAACAAAGCAATTAAAGCCGTAAGTGGCTCAAATTGTGCTGTAGCGATTGAAGAACTTTTGTCGGAAGTTGGATTCGAACCCACGCCTTACTTGGGAGAACAGAATACCAGAATAGAGTAGGTTAAGTCCAGCCTTGGCTTCCAAGCTGACGTTTTTCTACATATGTGCTTGTGTATCATGGACAGTAAGAGGGGGCAGGCAAGGAGAGAATTTCTCTCTTTGGGGATCAATAGAGTGTTGTTATTATAACGTCTAAAAAGTATGATGGTCTGTCGATAAATCAATAAGAAAATAAATGAAGTCGTTTTCGCGAACACGCTGGAAAAGCCAGGGGCCGGACCGACTGTAGGGGGCGTGGCCAGAGACAGCCTGCTGACCATAGCTGTCAAGTCTCCCGTTTTGGCCGGGAAACTACCGTATTTTACTTCTCTTTCCCGCCGTCCTCCCGTATTAGTATTTTCCCGTAAATCTCCCTTATATTATATAGTTGCTGGATAGTGTAGTGGTAAGATCGCCGCCTTTCACACGGGAGACCGGGGTTCGAATCCCGGTTGTGGCCAAAAATATATTTTATATATTTTATATATTTATATTTATATTTATATTATATTTTATATGATATATATATCATCATCCCCACATTCCGAGATTGGGTACCAAGCCCCATATATATTAGTAGGCTGAATACAAGAGCAGCTGACCTGAGAAATAAGAAATAAGCTAAGCTGGAAACCTGGACCCTCCGACCAAGAATGCGTGAAGTACCCTCAGAAGGTCTACTAGAAGATGTACGTAGAAGACTACTACAGATCAGCTGATCTACACCACAGCAACAGTGATCCTTGAGCTGGAGCCGGACCGTCTTTGAAGACTCCGTAAATCTCCGTATAATAATATATATCTACGGGAACGAGAAAGGAGAAAGCAGAGAACAAGAACAAAATTTGTAAATGTAAGATTTGAAGGACCCGGCATGAAAAATAGAATAGTTCTCGTCATTAGTGAACATGTGTCTCGTCATTGTGTATCATGGACAGTAAGAGGGGGATCAATAGAGTGTTGTTATTATAACGTCTAAAAAGTATGATGGTCTGTCGATAAATCAATCAGATAAATAATGAAGTCGTTTTCGCGAACACGCTGGAAAAGCCAGGGGCCGGACCGACTGTAGGGGGCGTGGCCAGAGACAGCCATCTCAGGCTGTCAAGTCTCCCGTTTTGGCCGGGAAACTACCGTATTTTACTTCTCTTTCCCGCCGTCCTCCCGTATTAGTATTTTCCCGTAAATCTCCCTTATATTATATAGTTGCTGGATAGTGTAGTGGTAAGATCGCCGCCTTTCACACGGGAGACCGGGGTTCGAATCCCGGTTGTGGCCAAAAATATATTTTATATATTTTATATATTTTATATATTTATATTTATATTTATATTATATTTTATATAATATATATATCATCATCCCCACATTCCGAGATTGGGTACCAAGCCCCATATATATTAGTAGGCTGAATACAAGAGCAGCTGACCTGAGAAATAAGAAATAAGCTAAGCTGGAAACCTGGACCCTCCGACCAAGAATGCGTGAAGTACCCTCAGAAGGTCTACTAGAAGATGTACGTAGAAGACTACTACAGATCAGCTGATCTACACCACAGCAACAGTGATCCTTGAGCTGGAGCCGGACCGTCTTTGAAGACTCCGTAAATCTCCGTATAATAATATATATCTACGGGAACGAGAAAGGAGAAAGCAGAGAACAAGAACAAGATTTGTAAATGTAAGATTTGAAGGACCCCCGGCATGAAAAATAGAATAGTTCTCGTCATTAGTGAACATGTGTCTCGTCATTGTGTATCATGGACAGTAAGAGGGGGATCAATAGAGTGTTGTTATTATAACGTCTAAAAAGTATGATGGTCTGTCGATAAATAATGAAGTCGTTTTCGCGAACACGCTGGAAAAGCCAGGGTGTAGGGGGCGTGGCCAGAGACAGCCTGCTGACCATCTCAGGCTGTCAAGTCTCCCGTTTTGGCCGGGAAACTACCGTATTTTACTTCTCTTTCCCGCCGTCCTCCCGTATTAGTATTTTCCCGTAAATCTCCCTTATATTATATAGTTGCTGGATAGTGTAGTGGTAAGATCGCCGCCTTTCACACGGGAGACCGGGGTTCGAATCCCGGTTGTGGCCAAAAATATATTTTATATATTTTATATATTTATATTTATATTTATATTATATTTTATATAATTTATATTATTTTATATTTCCTGTCTTAAAATGTAAGGGATACTGGAGCCTGGTTGCGGTGGTGGGATGGCTCACGGCGGGTGCCGGAAAATTTCCTTTATTTTCAAATCCAAACCTTGACAGGTATGCTGCTGTTCCAAATCATGGGTGCATGTTACAAGTGCGGAACATATTTTAACTTAGTACTAACTTAGCATCATATTTGATCTGATTCGACTGAATATCCCAGGTTTCCATCTCTCATGCATCTGGTGTGACGTGTTTTCAGACTCTCAGGCTGGCGCAAAGAAATCTTACGGGAATTGAACGTCTCACTCCGGCCAGCTGACCAAAGTTGGTAACCTTGGTATTGTGTGTAGGAGATTCGCTATAACTATAATTTCGTTCTCCATTTACATGCCCGTAGTGTCTTTAAGTGTTATGTAGTTTTGCCTGAAACGCAAAAATAAAACAAAGCAATTAAAGCCGATCAGTGGCTCAAATTGTGCTGTAGCGATTGAAGAACTTTTGTCGGAAGTTGGATTCGAACCCACGCCTTACTTGGGAGAACAGAATACCAGAATAGAGTAGGTTAAGTCCAGCCTTGGCTTCCAAGCTGACGTTTTTCTACATATGTGCTTGTGTATCATGGACAGTAAGAGGGGGCAGGCAAGGAGAGAATTTCTCTCTTTGGGGATCAATAGAGTGTTGTTATTATAACGTCTAAAAAGTATGATGGTCTGTCGATAAATCAATAACAATATCAATGAAGTCAATGTTTATCTAAAGGAATCAGAATTCAGGAAAAGCCAGGGGCCGGACCGAGTGTAGGGGGCGTGGCCAGAGACAGCCTGCTGACTGTTCCAAATCATGGGTGCATGTTACAAGTCCGGAACATATTTTAACTTAGTACTAACTTAGCATCATATTTGATCTGATTCGACTGAATATCCCAGGTTTCCATCTCTCATGCATCTGGTGTGACGTGTTTTCAGACTCTCAGGCTGGCGCAAAGAAATCTTACGGGAATTGAACGTCTCACTCCGGCCAGCTGACCAAAGTTCGGTAACCTTGGTATTGTGTGTAGGAGATTCGCTATAACTATAATTTCGTTCTCCATTTACATGCCCGTAGTGTCTTTAAGTGTTATGTAGTTTTGCCTGAAACGCAAAAATAAAACAAAGCAATTAAAGCCGTAAGTGGCTCAAATTGTGCTGTAGCGATTGAAGAACTTTTGTCGGAAGTTGGATTCGAACCCACGCCTTACTTGGGAGAACAGAATACCAGAATAGAGTAGGTTAAGTCCAGCCTTGGCTTCCAAGCTGACGTTTTTCTACATATGTGCTTGTGTATCATGGACAGTAAGAGGGGGCAGGCAAGGAGAGAATTTCTCTCTTTGGGGATCAATAGAGTGTTGTTATTATAACGTCTAAAAAGTATGATGGTCTGTCGATAAATCAATAAGAAAATAAATGAAGTCGTTTTCGCGAACACGCTGGAAAAGCCAGGGGCCGGACCGACTGTAGGGGGCGTGGCCAGAGACAGCCTGCTGACCATAGCTGTCAAGTCTCCCGTTTTGGCCGGGAAACTACCGTATTTTACTTCTCTTTCCCGCCGTCCTCCCGTATTAGTATTTTCCCGTAAATCTCCCTTATATTATATAGTTGCTGGATAGTGTAGTGGTAAGATCGCCGCCTTTCACACGGGAGACCGGGGTTCGAATCCCGGTTGTGGCCAAAAATATATTTTATATATTTTATATATTTATATTTATATTTATATTATATTTTATATGATATATATATCATCATCCCCACATTCCGAGATTGGGTACCAAGCCCCATATATATTAGTAGGCTGAATACAAGAGCAGCTGACCTGAGAAATAAGAAATAAGCTAAGCTGGAAACCTGGACCCTCCGACCAAGAATGCGTGAAGTACCCTCAGAAGGTCTACTAGAAGATGTACGTAGAAGACTACTACAGATCAGCTGATCTACACCACAGCAACAGTGATCCTTGAGCTGGAGCCGGACCGTCTTTGAAGACTCCGTAAATCTCCGTATAATAATATATATCTACGGGAACGAGAAAGGAGAAAGCAGAGAACAAGAACAAGATTTGTAAATGTAAGATTTGAAGGACCCGGCATGAAAAATAGAATAGTTCTCGTCATTAGTGAACATGTGTCTCGTCATTGTGTATCATGGACAGTAAGAGGGGGATCAATAGAGTGTTGTTATTATAACGTCTAAAAAGTATGATGGTCTGTCGATAAATCAATCAGATAAATAATGAAGTCGTTTTCGCGAACACGCTGGAAAAGCCAGGGGCCGGACCGACTGTAGGGGGCGTGGCCAGAGACAGCCATCTCAGGCTGTCAAGTCTCCCGTTTTGGCCGGGAAACTACCGTATTTTACTTCTCTTTCCCGCCGTCCTCCCGTATTAGTATTTTCCCGTAAATCTCCCTTATATTATATAGTTGCTGGATAGTGTAGTGGTAAGATCGCCGCCTTTCACACGGGAGACCGGGGTTCGAATCCCGGTTGTGGCCAAAAATATATTTTATATATTTTATATATTTATATTTATATTTATATTATATTTTATATAATTTATATTATTTTATATTTCCTGTCTTAAAATGTAAGGGATACTGGAGCCTGGTTGCGGTGGTGGGATGGCTCACGGCGGGTGCCGGAAAATTTCCTTTATTTTCAAATCCAAACCTTGACAGGTATGCTGCTGTTCCAAATCATGGGTGCATGTTACAAGTGCGGAACATATTTTAACTTAGTACTAACTTAGCATCATATTTGATCTGATTCGACTGAATATCCCAGGTTTCCATCTCTCATGCATCTGGTGTGACGTGTTTTCAGACTCTCAGGCTGGCGCCTGAGAAACGTCTCACTCCGGCCAGCTGACCAAAGTTGGTAACCTTGGTATTGTGTGTAGGAGATTCGGTATAACTATAATTTCGTTCTCCATTTGCATGCCCGAAGTGTCTTTAAGTGTTATGTAGTTTTGCCTGAAACGCAAAAATAAAACAAAGCAATTAAAGCCGATCAGTGGCTCAAATTGTGCTGTAGCGATTGAAGAACTTTTGTCGGAAGTTGGATTCGAACCCACGCCTTACTTGGGAGAACAGAATACCAGAATAGAGTAGGTTAAGTCCAGCCTTGGCTTCCAAGCTGACGTTTTTCTACATATGTGCTTGTGTATCATGGACAGTAAGAGGGGGCAGGCAAGGAGAGAATTTCTCTCTTTGGGGATCAATAGAGTGTTGTTATTATAACGTCTAAAAAGTATGATGGTCTGTCGATAAATCAATAACAATATCAATGAAGTCAATGTTTATCTAAAGGAATCAGAATTCAGGAAAAGCCAGGGGCCGGACCGAGTGTAGGGGGCGTGGCCAGAGACAGCCTGCTGACTGTTCCAAATCATGGGTGCATGTTACAAGTCCGGAACATATTTTAACTTAGTACTAACTTAGCATCATATTTGATCTGATTCGACTGAATATCCCAGGTTTCCATCTCTCATGCATCTGGTGTGACGTGTTTTCAGACTCTCAGGCTGGCGCAAAGAAATCTTACGGGAATTGAACGTCTCACTCCGGTCAGCTGACCAAAGTTGGTAACCTTGGTATTGTGTGTAGGAGATTCGGTATAACTATAATTTCGTTCTCCATTTACATGCCCGTAGTGTCTTTAACCGGCTGCACAAACTGGATCCGCCTCCATTACGACACAACTTTGCCCTTATTGGCTTAAGAATTTAGTCACATACATGACGTATATCTGCTATTTCTCCCGAGAAGCAGGTAAAGCAGTGGTAACTGCTTTGTAGTTAATTTACCTGGTAAAATTAAGTTTAAATAAATGATATAAATACTGTAATAGTACTCGTGAGCTTTGTTTATTTGTTATTAGTTATTGTAATGTTGCGCTGCTTTATTTGTTTAATCGTCTAGTCTGTGGAGACATTCAAGTTAATCAAATAAGAATTGCACTGTACACTGTACATGACCATAAAAACTTTGTATCCTTGAAATAAATGTTTTTGATCTTTTCCTTGGCAGTTATCTTTTTACACAGGGCCTCTATGTACACGATAGTTTTTTTTTTCACGACTAACAGTATGGATCAGGAGTTGGTTATTGTAAAAGAAGTAATGTGCATGCAGGTGATATTTGTATAGATTTATCCACACCCTTGTAGCAGTGCTGCCATTGCAGTCAGATCTCGCAAACTAGGAGTATTAGTTGTCTTTATTTCTCTTTATTTCTTGACGCCAACCCTCTCCATTAATCCGGGCTTGGGACTGGCACCTACCTGAGCTGGCTTGCTCCCTTAAGTGGCTGGGTTAGGCTAAACTATATATATATATTTACCAAGACTACAATAAAACATCTCGAAATGTGTAGTCTAGCAAAACGCAGTTTAAAGAAGGTAGCCTACCTGGCGAAATTGCAAACAAATTAAGGGCGTTAGGCAGCCTTTAGATCCTACCCATCATGCACTGCAGTTTTTTGCTAATTCCTCAAATGGAAAACTGTCCATCCATCCATCCATTTTCCAAACCGCTTATCCTACTGGATCGCGGGGGGTCTGGAGCCTATCCCGGAAGCAATGGGCACGAGACAGGGAACAACTCAGGATGGCGGGCCAGCCCATCGCAGGGCACACTCACACACTATTCACTCACGCATACACTCCTATGGGCAATTTAGCAACTCCAATTAGCCTCAGCATGTTTTTGGACTGTGGGGGAAACCAGAGTACCCGGAGGAAACCCCACGATGACATGGGTAGAACATGCAAACTCCACACACATGTGACCCAGGTGGAGACTCGAACCCGGGCCCTAGAGGTGTGAGGCAACAGTGCTAACCACTGCACCACCATGCTGCCCCCTAAATGGAAAACCATTAAATACAAAAGGAAAACAAAAGTGCTGTAAGACTGTATACTTATGTGTATGTTAGTAAAGGCTGTAGCTGACACAACGGACCCCACTAATTAGAAAGGGGTAATTGTACACATGTGGCATCCAGTATGTTCTTCTATAACAGTTTTTAAAAAAAAAAAAAAACTCACATTACACAAATTGGCACTATCAAAACGAGGATTATGGGGAAAATGGGGACTGTGATGGAGATTACATACACGTAGGCATGGTATTTAGTTTTTTTTAATCTGGTCACCTTCCAGAGTAATTGTAAACTAAAACCATCTTCACCCTATTTGATTCTTTATAAATGGACAATCAGTCGTGCAGTAAATGGGGGTATAGAGAGACACAGAGCTTGTCTAACAAGAAACCCTGGGAAGCTAACATTAATAGGGTGGGTATGGATAGCAAAACCATTGATACAGATTACAGATTTATATCTCACCTGAACCCTGGCGGGCTCCGTGCCAATAGGGGTTGGGATTAGGGTTAGTTAACTTAAGTAGTAATATTGATGTGTATATTCTCCTATTCTCCAGTCAGTGAATCGTGAAACGTAATGTTAATATGTTTCTATACCTATATGTTCTGCTTAAAAACCCATAAAGGCAAGCACAGTGTTTAGACATTCTGTTACTTAGACTAGTAAACACTAAGATCCTTCAGCTTTCAATTAACCTGACACAACAGTCTAAACAACAAATGTGTGCCATGTCATTTGTCATCTTTACATCTTGTATCCTTTATATGGTAATTGGATTTTCAAGGTGGAATTGCAGGTCGATCATTTTAAGGATCTAGATGTAAACCTCCCTGGTGTTGCTTTAATATTTTTTTTGCACAATTTGCTTCACACACTTCCTCCAGCAGAGAAGCTTACAATACTACACCCCACCAAATGACTGGATGATGCCTTTTTATTTAAGGTCTGGCTGTGAGCCTCGATTACCGATACACTATCTTCAGGCTCCTGCCGGGATCAGTCAGTATGGTGGACCTTTGGAGGAATGGGTACAAAACCATCAGGAAAGTTTGCAGGTGCTTCAAGAGTATGTGAAGGCTTAGTTGGAGGAACAAGCCACACCACGAAATCGGAAACACAATGAGTTGGTTAATGATTAGGGGTTTGATGAAGGTCAGCTGGTGTGTTTGCGGAACCATGTTCGAGGTAAAATACAGGATCATTGGGATGCCTGTTTGTATATGGTAGTTCGGTGTCCCCAAGATCAGGGTGCAGTTTACTCTGCAACTCCAATGGAGGGGGACGGGGTTGTCCGTCAAGTTCACCGAACAGAGTTGCGTCCAGTACCACAGGGGGTTGTTATGTCAGGGGAAGATGTTCTGGTAATGTCTCCTGAGTCTGGGTTGCCCACAGGGGCAACAGAAATGGAATCGGATGAGGACTCTGTGATTTTACGGGGACAGGGCTGGTGGGAGGGGTCGCAATAGAGCATCCACAAGTAGGCCTCGTATAATGGAGGAGGTTATGTCCCCCCCGAGGTGTAGAGACCAGTTAAACGTTCGGTGAGGTCCACCACTGGTCATCATACCAACCCTTATAAGTTACCACGGTCAGTGAATGATCGTTCGGTTGGGGAGGAAGACCAGTGGTTTGGGGATAGAATTCTTAGCTGTGATCGTTGGGTCATCAATTTCATTTTGGGGGATGGATTGTAGCCAGGCAATTATAGGCAGGTATAGGAACTGCAGTTCGGACTGGAGGCATAGCCGGGGCGAGATGGCTGTGCATGTTCCGATGGTAGGGCATATTGGCAAAGGAGCAGGCACGGGAAAGACAGGCAGGGTCCTGATAGATTTGGTGGAGCATCGGCGGGCATATTGAATTTGCAGTGTAGCAGCCTTTCTGTTTGCTTGTTTCAGGGGTGAACAATCTTATCCGCAAAGGGCCGGTGTGTATGCAGGTTTTCGCTGCAACTCCCTAATTAGATTTCTAATTAGAGGACTGATTAGCTGAAGAGTCCTCATACCTGGTTTTGAAGAGCTGACCTAAAGGTTACCCCAAAAACCTGTTTTTTTTTGTTTGAATGGGGCAGTGAGTCATGGGGTAAACTACTGTTCTTTAGGGGTTTTCAAGGTGGAATTACGGGTCGATAATTTTAAGGATCAGGTTGTAAACCTCCCTGGTGTTGCTTTAATATGTTTTATCTGAGGTTGTATCGTGTATTATCAAGCCAGCCGGCTTAGTGGCCTCGGGAGCGGGGTTTAGTGGGAGCAGCTGGCTAGTTTTATTTTCTTTTTTGTTTGTGTCTTTTTCTTTGTTGTATGTATATTTTGGGTTCATTATTAGGCAGGCTGGGCCTTTTGGCACCTGTAGTCTGGGTGCTGGATTGCCCATAGGGGTCTTTTTTATTGCTGTGATTTGCTGTGTCATTCACTAGTGTGATTTGTGCTGGATGTGTTTTTAAGGTTGTGCTGTGGCGTGTACCTGAGCAAACTTTGGGCAACCTGTTCTCTTGTTGGCTTTATTGACAAAGGGTGGATTAGTCTAATTACGGCCTGCTACAAATAGCTGCATATAACGTATAAAAAAAATCACCTTATGGGTGCAAGATAGGGTAGCAAGATCTTGAGTTTTTTTTACAGTACTCGGGTACGTTTTAAAATTTTCGACCAATCAGCAAACATTATTCTGACAGCATAGCTGGGAAACCAATGAAAAGTGAGTGCAACGTTCTAGAACTTGACTTCGGGTTGACGCTCCCTATAAAAGAGCTGGGTACTGCTTCAAGGCGTTCAGTTGGCGCTACCTCCTGATAGAGTAGCACTGTACGGCTCTTGTTCCGTAAAACAACATCAAAAGGATGAAAAAAAAAACAATATTTAAAGAAGACGAAAAAAATCAATTTTTAAAGAAGACGAAAAAAACATCGTCTAAAAAAATAAGCCAAAAAAATAATATCCGAAGAAGGAAAAACATGCAAAGTAAAAAAAAACAAACAAAAATAAAAAACAATATCCAACGAAGAAGGAAAAAAACATCCAAAGGGAGAAAAGAAGAACTGAAGGGCCAACGAGGTAGGAGGAAATACAAATTTCGTTTCAGCACCGTTGGAGTGCCAAGCCGTGAAAAGCATTTGGCCAGAAGACAAGGTAAGTGTTGTATCTGTTATTTTAAAACAGCGCTTTTCAAAATGCTGCTTTATAATCGTTTGAGATCGTTAGCCAGTGTGACAGCTGAAGGCTTTTTGAGTTTACCAACATAAAGTTTTATTTCTGTATTAGGACATTGTCAGGAACAATGATGTGTTCATCGCTATGATGTGGTCAAAAAGCGATGCATTGAATCTTAGAAACATTTGTGATTTTTCAAACGATGCTTTTCCTTTTATTTAATCAGTAAAATTTCCATCGGTTTTATATAGTGCCCCTTGAAATATGTCTTTAGCTCATTTTCCGGGCATTTTACTAGAATGCATCCTGAGAAATACACAAGCTCTGCTGCATTTCCGTGCCTCGATGTTTAGTGCCGAGTATAATTGTTGCAGTTGCCTTTTATATATTCCATGAGACCTGTTGGTACCAAGAGAAGTGTGAGACTGTCAGGGTGAATTTATCATACAATCGCACGCATAAATACCTGAGGGTTGCCAGTCCTTTTGCGTTGTTACAGGAGGACTAGAGCTGACGAGTGTGTTTCTACACACTATCAAGGGCATTGTAGTACAGTTTTCTCAGGTGGGAGAATGCTGCCGATCTCCTATTTGACAATACAGCCCTTGATATATTAGAATATTACAGAACTAGAAGCCTTTTGCAAGGAAGAATGTGAGAAAATCCCAAGTACAAGAACTGAAAGCCTTTCAGCTGGCTATAAGAAGCGCTTGTAAGCTGTGATATCTGGCAGAGGAGGTGTTACTAAGTACTGATTACGTAGGGTGCCCAAACTTTTGCAGAGTGCCATAATAATGTTTTTATTTTGTAATTTTGTTCAATTTATGGCATAAAAAGTAACTATTCATCAATGTTTGCTGAAAATATTGTGTATTTTTCCCCCAGTTCCTAAAGAGACTGTATTAACTGATATTGTTGCTTTTGTAATTGAAAAGATGTTATTTGTCAAGGGGTGCCAAACCTTTGCATAAGACTGTACACAGTGTGTGTATGTGTTTATGTGAGTGTGTGTCTGTGTGTGTGTGTGTATATATATATATGTGTGTGTGTGTATATATTTCTGTATATGCATGTGTATATATATATTTATATATAGTTCACACACATTCAAACTTATTTGAATACACATTCAAAATTATTTTTATTATTATTATTTTCGTTTTTTTTTTTTTTGTGTTTTAAAATTTTTTATTTTTGCAATGGAAATAAAAATAAAGCAGTCCTCCGTAGAGGAGGGGTGGTGGAGGGAATATATATATATATATACATATATATAAAATAATTGTCACACAACTGGGGTGACATGCCTTTCCTGCTCACCCAATTTTAGTGCACTTTAGTTATGCATAATGACCTTCTAGTCTCGATACACCCATATATATATATGTATATATATATATAGTTTTTTTTGTTTTTTTTTTTGCAATAGACAATAAAAATAACGCAGTTCTCCATAAAGGAGGGATGGTGGATGGAATATATATATACATATATATAAAATAATTGTCACACAACCTGGGTGACATGCCTTGCCTGCTCACCCAGTTTTAGTGCACCTTAGTTATTCATAATGACCATCTAGTCTCGATACACCCATAAATATATATGTATATATATATAGTTTTTTTTGTTTTTTTTTTTGCAATAGACAATAAAAATAACGCAGTTCTCCATAAAGGAGGGATGGTGGATGGAATATATATATACATATATATAAAATAATTGTCACACAACTTGGGTGACATGCCTTGCCTGCTCACCCAATTTTAGTGCAACTTAGTTATCCATAATGACCAACTAGTCTCGATACACCCATATATATATATATATGTACATATATATATAGTTTTTTTATTAGCAATAGAAAAGAAAAATAACGCAGTTCTCCGTAAAGGAGGGATGGTGGATGGAATATATATATATATATATACATTTATATAAAATAATTGTCACACAACCTGGGTGACATGCCTTGCCTGCTCACCCAATTTTAGTGCACCTTAGTTATCCATACTGACCATCTAGTCTCGACACACCCATATATATATATATATATATATATATATATATATATATATATATGTATATATATAGATATTTTTTCTTTTTCTTGTGTTTTTTTTTCGCAATGGATATTAAAAATAAAGCAGTCCTCCGTAAAGGAGGGGTGGTGGAGGGAATATATATATACATATATATATAAAATAATTGTCACACAACCTGGGTGACATGCCTTGCCTGCTCACCCAATTTTAGTGCAACTTAGTTATCCATAATGACCAACTAGTCTCGATACACCCATATATATATATATATATATGTACATATATATAGTTTTTTTATTAGCAATAGAAAAGAAAAATAACGCAGTTCTCCGTAAAGGAGGGATGGTGGATGGAATATGTATATATATATATATATACATTTATATAAAATAATTGTCACACAACCTGGGTGACATGCCTTGCCTGCTCACCCAATTTTAGTGCACTTTAGTTATCCATACTGACCATCTAGTCTCGACACACCCATATATATATATATATATATATATATATATATATATATATATATATATATATATATATATGTATATATATATAGATATTTTTTCTTTTTCTTGTGTTTTTTTTTCGCAATGGATATTAAAAATAAAGCAGTCCTCCGTAAAGGAGGGGTGGTGGAGGGAATATATATATACATATATATATAAAATAATTGTCACACAACCTGGGTGACATGCCTTGCCTGCTCACCCAATTTTAGTGCAACTTAGTTATCCATAATGACCAACTAGTCTCCATACACCCATATATATATATATATATATATATATATGTACATATATATAGTTTTTTTATTAGCAATAGAAAAGAAAAATAACGCAGCTCTCCGTAAAGGAGGGATGGTGGATGGAATATATATATATAAATATATATATATATATATATATATATATATATATATATATATATATATATATATATATATACATTTATATAAAATAATTGTCACACAACCTGGGTGACATGCCTTGCCTGCTCACCCAATTTTAGTGCACTTTAGTTATCCATACTGACCATCTAGTCTCGACACAATCATATATATATATATATATATATATATATATATATATATATATATATATATGTATATATATATAGATATTTTTTCTTTTTCTTGTGTTTTTTTTTCGCAATGGATATTAAAAATAAAGCAGTCCTCCGTAAAGGAGGGATGGTGGATGGAATATATATATAAAATAATTGTCACACAACCGGGGTGACATGCCTTGCCTGCTCACCCAATTTTAGTGCACCTTAGTTATTCATAATGACCATCTAGTCTCGATACACCCATAAATATATATGTATATATATATAGTTTTTTTATTAGCAATAGAAAAGAAAAATAACGCAGTTCTCCGTAAAGGAGGGATGGTGGATGGAATATATATATATATATATATATACATTTATATAAAATAATTGTCACACAACCTGGGTGACATGCCTTGCCTGCTCACCCAATTTTAGTGCACTTTAGTTATCCATAATGACCATCTAGTCTCGATACACCCATGAATATATATGTATATATATATATATAGTTTTTCTGTTTTTTTTTTGCAATAGACAATAAAAATAACGCAGTTCTCCGTAAAGGAGGGATGGTGGATGGAATATGTATATGCATATATATAAAATAATTGTCACACAACCTGGGTGACATGCCTTGCCTGCTCACCCAATTTTAGTGCACCTCAGTTATCCATACTGACCATCTAGTCTCGACACACCCATATATATATATATATATATATATATATATATATATATATATATATATCTATATATGTATATATATAGATATTTTTTCTTTTTCTTGTGTTTTTTTTTCGCAATGGATATTAAAAATAAAGCAGTCCTCCGTAAAGGAGGGGTGGTGGAGGGAATATATATATACATTTATATAAAATAATTGTCACACAACTGGGGTGACATGCCTTGCCTGCTCACCCAATTTTAGTGCACCTTAGTTATCCATAATGACCAACTAGTCTCGATACACCCATAAATATATATGTGTATATATATATATATATATATAGTTTTTTTGTGTTTTTTTTTTGCAATAGACAATAAAAATAACGCAGTTCTCCATAAAGGAGGGATAGTGGATGGAATATATATATACATATATATAAAATAATTGTCACACAACCTGGGTGACATGCCTTGCCTGCTCACCCAATTTTAGTGCACCTTAGTTATCCATACTGACCATCTAGTCTCGATACACCCATATATATATATATATATATGTACATATATATAGTTTTTTTATTAGCAATAGAAAAGAAAAATAACGCAGTTCTCCGTAAAGGAGGGATGGTGGATGGAATATATACATACATATATATAAAATAATTGTCACACAACCTGGGTGACATGCCTTGCCTGCTCACCCAATTTTAGTGCAACTTAGTTATCCATAATGACCAACTAGTCTCGATACACCCATAAATATATATGTATATATATAGTTTTTTTTTTTTCGCAATGGACAATAAAAATAACGCAGTTCTCCGTAAAGGAGGGATGGTGGATGGAATATATATATAAAATAATTGTCACACAACCGGGGTGACATGCCTTGCCTGCTCACCCAATTTTAGTGCACCTTAGTTATTCATAATGACCATCTAGTCTCGATACACCCATAAATATATATGTATATATATGTATTGTTTTTTTTTTTTTTTTTTTTTTGCAATAGACAATAAAAATAGCGCAGTTCTCCATAAAGGAGGGATGGTGGATGGAATATATATATACATATATATAAAATAATTGTCACACAACCTGGGTGACATGCCTTGCCTGCTCACCCAATTTTAGTGCACTTTAGTTATCCAGAATGACCATCTAGTCTCGATACACCCATGAATATATATGTATATATATATATATATATATATATATATATATATATAGTTTTTCTGTTTTTTTTTTGCAATAGACAATAAAAATAACGCAGTTCTCCATAAAGGAGGGATGGTGGATGGAATATGTATATGCATATATATAAAATAATTGTCACACAACCTGGGTGACATGCCTTGCCTGCTCACCCAATTTTAGTGCACCTTAGTTATCCATACTGACCATCTAGTCTCGATACACCCATATATATATATATATATATATATATATATATATATATATATATATATGTACATATATATAGTTTTTTTATTAGCAATAGAAAAGAAAAATAACGCAGTTCTCCGTAAAGGAGGGATGGTGGATGGAATATATATATATATATATATACATTTATATAAAATAATTGTCACACAACCTGGGTGACATGCCTTGCCTGCTCACCCAGTTTTAGTGCACCTTAGTTATCCATAATGACCATCTAGTCTCGATACACCCATAAATATATATGTGTATATATATATATATATATAGTTTTTTTATTTTTTTCGTAATGGACAATAAAAATAACGCAGTTCTCCGTAAAGGAGGGATGGTGGATGGAATATATATATACATATATACATTTATATAAAATAATTGTCACACAACCTGGGTGACATGCCTTGCCTGCTCACCCAGTTTTAGTGCACCTTAGTTATCCATACTGACCATCTAGTCTCGATACACCCATAAATATATATACTGAACAAAAATATAAACGCAACACTCTTGTTTCTGCTCCCATTTTTCATGAGATGGACTTAAAGACCTACAATTCATTCCAGATACACAATATTACCATTTCTCTCAAACATTTCTCACAAATCAGTCTAAATGTGTGATAGTGAGCACTTCTGCTTTGCTGAGATAATCCATCCCACCTCACAGGTGTGCCACATCAAGATGCTGATCTGACATCATGGGTAGTGCACAGGTGTACCTTATACTGCCCACAATAAAAGGCCACCCTGGAATGTGCAGTTTTTTGCTTTATTGGGGGTCTGGGGACTCAGAACCGGTCAGTATCTGGTGTGACCACCATTTGCCTCATACAATGCAACACATCTTCTTCGCATAGAGTTTATCAGATTGTCAATTGTGGCCTGTGGAATGTTGGTCCACTCCTCTTCAATGGCTGTGCGAAGTTGTTGGATATTAGTGGGAACTGGTACACGCTGTCGTATACGCCGGTCAAGCACATCCCAAACATGCTCAACGGGTGACATGTCCGGTGAGTATGCTGGCCATGCAAGAACTGGGACATTTTCAGCTTCCAAGAACTGTGTACAGATCCTTGCAACATGGGGCCGTGCATCATCTGTCTGAGTGGCTGGTCTCAGACGATCTTGGAGGTGAACCTGCTGGATGTGGAGGTCCTGGGCTGGTGTGGTTACACGTGGTCTGCGGTTGTGAGGCCGGTTGGATGTACTGCCATATTCTCTGAAACGCCTTTGGAGACGGCTTATGGTTGAGAAATGAACATTCAATGCACGAGCAACAGATCTGGTTGACATTCCTGCTGTCAGCATGCCAATTGCACGCTCCCTCAATGCTTGTGGCATCTGTGGCATTTTGCTGTGAGACAAAACTGCACATTCCAGGGTGGCCTTTTATTGTGGGCAGTATAAGGTACACCTGTGCACTACCCATGATGTCAGATCAGCATCTTGATGTGGCACACCTGTGAGGTGGGATGGATTATCTCAGCAAAGCAGAAGTGCTCACTATCACACATTTAGACTGATTTGTGAGAAATGTTTGAGAGAAATGGTAATATTGTGTATCTGGAATGAATTGTAGATCTTTAAGTCCATCTCATGAAAAATGGGAGCAAAAACAAAAGTGTTGCGTTTATATTTTTGTTCAGTGTATGTATATGTATACATATAGTTTTTTTTGTGTTTGTGAAAACGGGTCTTTAATCGGGGAAACGGAGCGGGTAGAGCAGGACGGAACGCAGGCATTGACAAACTACAATGACGGACAGGGCAAACAGGTAAGACCAGGACTTAAAATAGGTCATGACTAATCAAAGTAATCGGGCAAAGCAGGAGACGATCAGGGAAGCACACGTGGGTAATCAGGGGGCGTGGCACACACGAGGAGCGGACAAGCCGGGCATATATGTATATCTATATAAAACCTCATTAATGAGGGACAGGGAACAGAACGGACAGACAGAACTGGCACAGGGGAAGGAGCCAGGACAAGACTTGACATAAGACAGGAAAGGCAGAGAAACAGATCAGAAAGGGGGACACGGAGGGAACAGGCAGGACAAAAGGACCGGGAGTGAACGAAGGGAACATCGGGGAAAGAGGAGCAGAAGCCAGAGGGACGAGGGACAAAGAGAGGAGGGACAGAGACAGGAGGAACAAAGCGAGGGGGAGCAGAGGCAGGAGGGACAAAGACGGGAGGCCAGGGAGAGAAGGAGGGGGAACCAAGAGGAGCCCGAGGGAGACCCAGCGGGCGACGGGAGGCAGCCGGAAGGGCTGCAGGCGGCCGGGAGGCCGGAGCCGGAGGGGCCGAGGAGACGGGGTGAGGGACAGACGCAGGGACGAAGGAGGGAGTCGGAGGGGAGACCAGGGAAGGGGACGAAGGAGCTGGAAGGGACCCTGGCGAGGGCAAGGAGAGAGGGGGAGCCGCAGCAGACGGCGACGTCCTCCGACACGCCAGAGCGGGAGGACCAGCAGGCGAATGAGGAGCCGCCGTCGGGGGGCCCGCAGGCAACCGATAAGACGCCGGAGGAGGGACCGAGGCAGGGCGACGAGGCCGCGGAGGGGGACCCGCAGACGACAGCCGACCCGGAGGGCCAGGACCCGCAGGTGCCGACCAAGCCCTAGCGCCGGCGAGGGAGGGCGAGCCAGGGGGCTGGGCGGGTGGGACCCCAGCCGTGCGTCTGTGTCCTCTCCCCTTATGGGACACAGACATAAGGACCTGCGGCCGGGGTCGGGCTCGTCGGGGTGAGGGTACCAGAGTCACAGGGGGAGAAGGGACTGGAGTGGGGCCAGGGACTGGAGCTGCAGGCTGCAGAGGGGGCGCCTGCCCGGGAGCTGCAGGCAGGGAAAGCGCCTCGGACGTGGGCGCGGTAGCTGCAGGCAGCGGAGACGGCTGCTCGGGCTCTGGGGCCGCAGGGGGCACTTATTTTATTATATAAAATAAGTGTCACACAACCGGGGTGACATGCCTTGCCTGCTTGTGGGATGAGGAAGACTCAGGGACTGGAAATGGGATTAAAACTGAAGATGTGCTCATTCCTTTGTGTATTTACAAATTTTCCTTCCGTCAGACATGAGGAGTTTGCTGCTATATTTGGCACTAATAGAGATTCTGATGCTGCTATTTTTATTGTCTATTAGTTTGTTATTATTTACAAGTTCTGTTGTGTTTTTGCATTTTTCTCTTCTGGTTAATTAACTGCTGTCTGTTTGCTGTGAAGTATGAGTGTGGTGAGTAAGACTCAGGGACTGGAAGTGGGATTACAACTAAAGATAACATGCTTATTCCTTTTTGTATTGTTTACAAATTTCCTTCCGTCAAACATGAGGAGTTTGCTGCTATATTGTGCACTAACAGAGATTCTGATGCTGCTATTTTTATTGTTTATAAATGTGTTATTGTTTCCAAGTTGAGTATTCAATAAATGCTAAATTGAGAAATTTTGTGTATCGTTTGTTATTATTAGTGTGATATTTTACCATGCAAATAGAGGGGAAAACGTCCAATTATCGGCCAAAAAAAATCAGCAGCATATATCGGCCATCGCCTGACCCTTGACTTGAAAAACCCATATCGGTCGACCTCTAGTAACAGTACATTCTGTCCAATTCATCCATCGAGTTAAGTCACACACCCACTTGAGGGGGCACTCCGGCAGACGTGAGGATGGGGATGTTCTTTCCGCTATAACATCCACTGCAGAAGTACATCTCGCTCCTGTTCACAGGGCTTACTTCAATGATGAAGCAGGGCTGGTTGTCTGGACAAGAAGTTGTCCTGCTGCTGGGTCTCGGTGCCGTTTTTCCACCTAAGCTTGAAGGTGGAAATGTGTTCCAACTTGGTCCCTGGGACTGCAGCATAGCCAAACATCGCGAGCAGCGTCGGCCACACCCACCACCAGAACCATCACACCGTCCTATACACATAAAGAAGAACTAAAACATAGAGTGTTGTGACAATCTATGCGTTAATGTTTGGCAGCATAGGTGATTCATTAAAATTATACCGAAGAATGGAAAATGTGATATTTAGAATATTTTTTGCCATTTAGTAGCTAATTTAAGCACTTACCCAATGCCTCAATTTGTTTTAGGTCAGTAATGTCTGAGCCAAAAGAATGAATGTATGAATTTAATACAATTCACCCACTCCCACCCACACACAAATCTGAAATTCAATTTAAGACACTTCTTAAACATTAGTGCATTAACAAAAAAGGAAAATCTTAAGAGATTCAGTAGGATTTTCTATGTTAGACTTAAGCTAATAGTTCAATAGTTTTTACATATTTCAATATACCAATTTGACTTTAATGTTGAAACAGATGCTAAAACATGGAATAATTTCATAACTAGAGAAACATGTTATTCACAAACACTAGCAAAGGTAGCTTATAGTTAAGCTTACTTAAGTCAGCAAGTCAGGCTACAGTGTGTAAGAATAGTCGTAAACGATAATTTGTCTCAGTCTTACATGACAGAATAAGTAAACAGAAAATATAAAATGGCTGAAACAGCGTCATTAACGCCAGCTACAGTAGAGGCGCAGAAAAGGTGTCATGACTGAAGTATTCCCAAACTCTGGAAGACCGTATGCGAGCCTTTTTTGCCGCGTGTTTCTCCAGAGGCTCCGGAGCTCCGCTGGTTGACACAGCCATGTTGGTTCATGTGCAGGGGGACGAGCGGCAAATTTCTTTTTTGCAGGGTGGTAGGTGATGTCTCATTAATATTTATGAGAGAAGTGCTACATGATTGGCCAGTGCATGCCTTACAAAATGGTGCGGCACTGCATCCAAGCCTGCGGCACTCAGAGTCACAAATACAGTGGAAACCATTTGTAGTAATTACGTCTGTCTGGCTGATTTCCAACTAATTGATATTTGTATATTTATTACATGAATATAAGGTAATATAAGGTAATAGAAGAGGTATTTAATGGTTTTCCATCTGAGGAATTTGCAAAAAACTGCAGTGCATGATGGGTCGGACCTAAAGGCTGCCTTAACGTCCTCATCTGTATGACGACATACATCAAGACTAGGAAGGTGCATAATGTTCATGTCTGGTTGCGTTTGTTGGTCCAGAAAGTAATTCAATTTCGCCATGTAGGTTACGTTCTTAAAAACTGCTTGGATATAGCCCGATTATATGCTGTGGGCCTTTTAATTTCTTTGTTTACCAGGTAGGCTACCTTCTTTAAACTGCGTTTTGTTAGACTACATATTTAGGGAGGTCTTTATAAATTTATAGTAGTCTTCATAAATATGTACATAGTTTAGCCTAACCCAGCCACTTAAGGGAGAAAGCCAGCTCAACTAGGTGTCGGTCCCAAGCCCGGATTAATGGGGAGGGTTGGCGTCAAGAAATAAAGAGACTGTATCTTCACTGCATGACTGATGTCAAAATGTGTGAAATATGTGGTTGTATTAATAAATGCATTAAAGTAGGTTAATGATTCTGTGCTGTCTAAATTGTATAGAAAATTTCTACGTATAGCCAAACAAATCTCCTCCTGTTTGAAAAGGCATAGAAAAAGCAATTTAGCCACTAAAACTTTACAGTTTTTGTGAGGGACAGTCGAATTCTCTCGTTTCTCTCGTCAAGTTTTTTTGTGATCCTGCACCTACACTTTGCCGGCCCCAGGAGGATGGGCTCCCCCTTTGAGTTTGGTCCCTCCCAAGGTTTCTTCCTTCTTGGGAGTTTTTCCATGCTATCGGCGCCTATGGCTTACTCACTGGGGGCTTTGGGTGGGCATGATATAAAGCAAAGCATTTTCCCTCCCAGTTTCCTCCTCTGGTCCACATTGCAGGACCATCAGCCATCAGAAACAGCCAGACGGTCTCCTTCAGCTTCTTTAGTGTCCTTGGAAGCCAAGGCAGTTTTAGGTCTGAGAAGAGGTTTATCAGAAGGACACATATTACGTCGTTTGTCCTGAAATGTAACATGGGGAGGAAAAGTTAAGCGGTTTAGTCAGATTGGAGTCGTTTATTCAGCAGTGGCAGCGCCAGTGACTTAATGCTACAGGTGCTATAGGGGAGTGAGATTATTTAGACCGGGTGCTTTAGCTTTTCAGCTTATGTAGATGGTGTATAGAAGCACACAGCACGATAAGCTACAGCATGGATAAAATAGGATAAAATATGAAATTCTAACGTCTAGCTCACAGAGCCTCTATGTGTACTTTGAAGAAAAAATACACTACAAGTATGCTGTAAAAACCGCAAAAATGTCTTACACAATATACAGATTTTACAGATAGTTAAAGAAAAAATGAAACCAATATTTTGGGGGTGCTGTGGGGGTACTATGGTCATTGGAGGAGGAGCTAGAGCCCCCCCCCCCAAGCTTTTCCTTGGTGCTGCCACTGTTGTTCAGATTAAAAGTAACATTGTCATTAATAAACAGTACTCTGATCAAATTTTTGCATGTACAAACACAATCAAAGTTTAACCACATGTTTAGACACAATTCACACACCTGTTACATTTCCATAATGCTAAGACTCTCTACACTTACTTCATCCACTTTCTTGTTTGGTACACAGTCATTTGATGGATGTGTAAGATCATTACCAGACCGTCTGCTGCAAACTCTACAGTTAATGAATGGCTGCAAAAACACACAGACACACAAAAACAGTATTTAAAGAGTGGTGGGCAATAAATACAGTGAGAGAAGGTGTAGTAAAGATATATCTAATGATTTAAGGCAGAGCTGCTGGAGTGCAGGGTTTAATGACACAGAACAATTTTAGAGGAAAGAGCTTCCAAAGCAGGGTCACCATAAGGCTATATTATACAAAGCAAGTTCATCTAAAAGTATGAACAACAAATCCCGTTTAACTGAACACTGCTCTGTATTAAAATACTGTCCTCCGATCAAGCTAAGTGGTCCTGTAGTTCACTATTTAAAGAGGTAAATTTAAAGGGTAATTCACACTGCACATCTACCCTGCTCTGACCAGGTTTAATTACTGGCTTTCTAATTAAAACAAGAGTTAAGTCCTGCCCTTTCACCACAAAACACCACACTGCCATTTAAGGCTGATTTCAACAATGAGTTTTAGTTAACCTGGCTCGATTGAGTTAACTCTGGGTATGTAAAACCCGCTTTGTAGTACAGCCCACAGGTCTTTAAATAAGGCCAGCTAGGGTTCATAGCTCGAAGCATAATCTACAGGTCACCCCTCAGATGATTAGCATTTGCTTCTGCCTGGTAATCCAGCCTTTAAGCCTGTAAACCTACTAAAATTTGAGAATAAGGTGAAGGAACTGGCTCTTTGAGGCCACCTATGTATTTGTTACTTTATTGTTGGCTAACTTTCCCCCGCAGGGCATCAAAAAAGTTAACATGAACCTAAATTAATTTGCTAACTGATATGTCCAATGCTCACAGTCACAGTGACTCTTTACTTACCCTCTTGTCCATGAAAATACAGTCAGCCCGATGGTCTGTTGCAGTTGACTTTGGACATTTTGTTGCTCTCAAGAGAATCTCAATGTCAATGTATTCACTGCTGATCTAAATCACATAAACACGTTATATACAAAATTGCCTACAACTGTTTTAAAGGCAATATAACAAACAATAATCACCCAAAAAATGGCAAACTGTCACAGACTTGACTGCAGCAGATTCAGAGAGAAACTGTGAGAAGGTAAAATTGACCAGGGCTGAGATATACAACCATCACTTTCATTGTGAAGAGACATTAAGCATCATATGCATTGAAATTAAAACATCAAAATCAATGTGATACTCATTAGTTCAGCTTGCAGATGATGAAAGTTTCACACTTTTGTAAACACTTTCTCAGCAGTTACCTTCGGACGGCCCTGGATGTTATAGAAATTCATGTGCTGACGGGTTCCTTGATGAGCATTTTCGACTGCGAGTTTAATGGCCGTCTTGTGAGTGCAGGGAGACTGTGGTAATCTTGCTGGGCCTCTGTGGAGATAAGCAGAGCTCCATAAGCCAAAACCAGAAGCAGCAGGCGGGTCATCTTCCTCTCAGCTTTGAAGGGAGAAGCAGGACTGAGGACACTGATCTGTGGTCCCCTTATCCAGCACGTCCAGGGGCGTGTCCTTCACTCGAAACAAACAGACCTTTGAACAACATTGGAAAACTCTTCAGGATGAATTGAGGCAGGTGGTCAAGTGGGTTTATTGTTATTTCAGCAATATACACAGTACACAGTGAAAGGAAACATTGTTCCTCCTGGACCACGGTGCAACACAAAGAAGAAAAACAGAAACAACACAAGATGACACAAGTGCGGGCAAGATAGAACTATACAGAGTGAAAGGAGCACAAACAGAGGGAGAAAGTGCAAGATAAACACAAGAGCAACAATACAATACTACAGGACAAGACAGCGCAGTCAAGAACACAGAGTGCAGCCAGAGCTAACCTGAATAGGGGCATCAAGGTTGCCAGGCAGGCAGAGAAACAGAAAATAGAGGTCTACTTCACATACAACAACCCACAGTGGGTGTGGCAGGGAATACAACACATTACAAACTTCAAAGGCAACAACACCGTCACTGTTAACAGCAACGCCCTTTTAGCAAAGGAGCTAAACAGCTTCTTTGCTCGTCTGGAGGAACACAGAGCAGACATAGCCACACTGCCCCCTCCCCCAATCTCCAGCACTCACAGACTCCCTCTGCAGGAACACCACGCGAGAAGGCACATTGCATCTCTAGGTGTGTGGAGTTTAAGACAAGGCAAGTGATGCTACGATAATATAATTCCTTGGTAAGACCCCACCTAGAATATTGTGTGCGGGTTTGGTTACCATACCTTAAGAAGGACATTGCTGCCTTGGAAAAGGTGCAACGTAGGGCAACGAGAATGATTCCTGGTCTTAGAGGAATGTCTAATGAGGAGAGGTTAGCTGAGCTGAATCTGTTTAGCCTCGAGCAAAGGAGACTAAGGGGGGACATAATCCAGGTGTTTAAGATTCTAACAGGTCTGGATGCTGTTCAGCCAAATGGCTATTTCAATGTTAGTTTAAATACCAGAACTCGTGGCCATAAGTGGAAATTAGCTGGAGAACATTTTAAAACGAATTTGATGAAGCATTTCTGTACACAGCGTGTAGTTAGAGTATGGAATAGTCTTCCTGTTATTGTAACACAAGCTAAAACCCTGGGTTCTTTTAAATCAGAGCTAGATAAGATTTTTGAGCTATTAGCTAAGTTCTCCTCAAAGGAGCTTGATGGGCCGAATGGCCTCCTCTCATTTGTAAATCTCTTTGGTTCTTATGAGTCAGCTTACAGAGATGAGGTCCAGAAACTGATAGGTTGGAGTTCAGCAAACAATTTGGCACTAAACAGCACAAAGACAAAGGAATCACTGACTTCAGGAAGGATGGAGGCGACACTGGCCTGCCTAGATGGATGGATGGATGTTTTTATTGACATTGTAAGTACAATGAGATTTAGTTTGGAACGCGCCAGCAGCTACACAGTATATTTACAATTATATAGATTGTGAGGCATAAAATAAGGTGTGAGTAATATAACATAACGACATAATATAAGTAATCATTAATTAATCATTACAGATGGTATGAGGTGTGAACCGCTAGGCTGCTATGGCATGTTTGGTATCAAACCGATGGAAAATCACTCCAGTTTCCAAATCTGGTCAGTGGTTACCACGAAAGTGAATATATCAAAAGTTACACCAGCCTAACGAAAATCATCAATACAAGGGAAATCACTCTGGTCATAAATCTCAAAAGGACTGATACAGACCCCCTTCCGAAAGCCCGCCAAATGGATGGTCAGCCATTGGTCCAGGAGTCGAATTCCTGGTCACTCCTATTCACGAACTTTACACTATAAAACCTGGCACCTCAGAACAAAGCCAGGAGAGGAGAAACAGAAGGGAGGAGAAAACAAAAGACCATCAGCACGAAGAGAGGCAGAGAACATCAGCCCAAGAGAAGAGAAGCCCACAAGAAGCCCTCCTGAAGCCTATCAGTGAAGACCCAGCTGGACAGAGAACTGCAACCAAGCCCAAGCTTCACCAGGAGAGGGAATCAGAGGGGCTCCACTCCAACAACCGCTGCAAACACCGCGCCTCCCTGAGTGCCATCACCCATCAGCTCATCAGCCTCCGCAACCAACTGCCAAGACCCCCCCCCCCCCCACTCTGCAACCAAGTAAACAAACTTCCTTTCATTTATAACAACCTAAACTCCTATTCACCTGCTATATTACTTTAGGACAGTATTTCCACAAATTGCTTGCTTTGCAGAACAGTATTTTCCCTTTTAAGGTTACTCATTTTAAATCTGGTCATTGCATTTTCATGATTACATTGTTTGTGTCCACTCCGTTATTTCGTGTTTATTGTTTGTTAGGTGTAATGTCTGTCTTATGTTAGTTATAGGAATAAATGCATGTCTTTTACACAACTTCAGCCTCCGTTCATTGAGTGCTCACAAGAATCCCTGCCTGTGCGATCTACGCTCTGAAACCTCAAATTCGCCTGAAATATCGCGAGACTCTCTCTCATTGGCCGTGAGGGGAGCTTCGCTACCGATCGTTTACATTACCTGGTGACGCAGCTCGTTGGACAAGCCTTCTATTCTAACCCAGGTTATTACGTGATACTGGTTATTAATGAGTTCCATTTAAGTCACACATTAACAGACTCACGGTGTTTCGCAATTGAGTTTGAGCCGACCATTCAGCATAAAAATTGGTTAATAATCACAAGGCACAAGGTTTAAACTTATTCTGAGCACACAATTTAAACTTTTTATGACCGAACGTGCAGTGAAGAAGCGCTACTGTCAACTGGTTGCAAAAGTCGCACTCATGGCAATCTGAAGGCATTTAAGCGGGATCATATGGGCTTATTATAGTTATTTTTATTTCTATTATTAGTAGTTATATTATTTTGTTTTATTTTCGGTGATTTCATTGTAGTTCTTTCGTATTAAACTGCAGTAAACTTTAACCCTATGTCTGACGAGATTCTCAGATGTAGCGCTTTGTTTCCAGGTTCAATTCGGACGAGTGTCTCCGTTTCTATATATCCTGGGAGAGATCTCTCTATTAGCGAACGGGAATACTTGTTATGAGGTTCTAACCTAAATTATGTTGCGCTTGGACATAAGACCGATAGCTTAGTTACCTATCAGGATCATACTCGTATGTGTGTGCCTGCTTTAGACAAAGCAAGTTTAACACAACTTTGCGCTGTGAGCCAAGTGTGTGTCATTTAGAAATTGGGAGTCTCCTGTGCTTGAGACCCGCCGTGGTTAAGCACCATTTGCGACGAGATATAGTGCACTCACAATTTAAATCTGTCGCCGTAACGCGTGCGCCGTCTCGCTTCAGTAATTGTTTTAAGTGGTGATGACGAAGATGACGAATTTACTTTCCTGAAGAGGAGCAGGATGGGTCACGCGTTCTGTAAGATTTGTCTCCCACGGGGAAGGAACGATGTCAGTCGGCATGAAAAATCCAAGTCATTAGTGAATGACAGAGCCGCATGAGTGAACATGAAAAATTAATAGAAAATAAATGACAAATGGTTATTTTATATTTTATATATTTTATATATTTATATTTATATTTATATTATATTTTATATAATTTATATTATTTTATATTTCCTGTCTTAAAATGTAAGGGATACTGGAGCCTGGTTGCGGTGGTGGGATGGCTCACGGCGGGTGCCGGAAAATTTCCTTTATTTTCAAATCCAAACCTTGACAGGTATGCTGCTGTTCCAAATCATGGGTGCATGTTACAAGTGCGGAACATATTTTAACTTAGTACTAACTTAGCATCATATTTGATCTGATTCGACTGAATATCCCAGGTTTCCATCTCTCATGCATCTGGTGTGACGTGTTTTCAGACTCTCAGGCTGGCGCAAAGAAATCTTACGGGAATTGAACGTCTCACTCCGGCCAGCTGACCAAAGTTGGTAACCTTGGTATTGTGTGTAGGAGATTCGGTATAACTATAATTTCGTTCTCCATTTGCATGCCCGAAGTGTCTTTAAGTGTTATGTAGTTTTGCCTGAAACGCAAAAATAAAACAAAGCAATTAAAGCCGATCAGTGGCTCAAATTGTGCTGTAGCGATTGAAGAACTTTTGTCGGAAGTTGGATTCGAACTTGGGATGCCTTACTTGGGAGAACAGAATACCAGAATAGAGTAGGTTAAGTCCAGCCTTGGCTTCCAAGCTGACGTTTTTCTACATATGTGCTTGTGTATCATGGACAGTAAGAGGGGGCAGGCAAGGAGAGAATTTCTCTCTTTGGGGATCAATAGAGTGTTGTTATTATAACGTCTAAAAAGTATGATGGTCTGTCGATAAATCAATAAGAAAATAAATGAAGTCGTTTTCGCGAACACGCTGGAAAAGCCAGGGGCCGGACCGACTGTAGGGGGCGTGGCCAGAGACAGCCTGCTGACCATAGCTGTCAAGTCTCCCGTTTTGGCCGGGAAACTACCGTATTTTACTTCTCTTTCCCGCCGTCCTCCCGTATTAGTATTTTCCCGTAAATCTCCCTTATAATAATATATATATATATATATATATATTATATTATATAGTTGCTGGATAGTGTAGTGGTAAGTTCGCCGCCTTTCACACGGGAGACCGGGGTTCGAATCCCGGTTGTGGCCAAAAATATATTTTATATATTTTATATATTTTATATATTTATATTTATATTTATATTATATTTTATATAATTTATATTATTTTATATTTCCTGTCTTAAAATGTAAGGGATACTGGAGCCTGGTTGCGGTGGTGGGATGGCTCACGGCGGGTGCCGGAAAATTTCCTTTATTTTCAAATCCAAACCTTGACAGGTATGCTGCTGTTCCAAATCATGGGTGCATGTTACAAGTGCGGAACATATTTTAACTTAGTACTAACTTAGCATCATATTTGATCTGATTCGACTGAATATCCCAGGTTTCCATCTCTCATGCATCTGGTGTGACGTGTTTTCAGACTCTCAGGCTGGCGCAAAGAAATCTTACGGGAATTGAACGTCTCACTCCGGCCAGCTGACCAAAGTTGGTAACCTTGGTATTGTGTGTAGGAGATTCGGTATAACTATAATTTCGTTCTCCATTTGCATGCCCGAAGTGTCTTTAAGTGTTATGTAGTTTTGCCTGAAACGCAAAAATAAAACAAAGCAATTAAAGCCGATCAGTGGCTCAAATTGTGCTGTAGCGATTGAAGAACTTTTGTCGGAAGTTGGATTCGAACTTGGGATGCCTTACTTGGGAGAACAGAATACCAGAATAGAGTAGGTTAAGTCCAGCCTTGGCTTCCAAGCTGACGTTTTTCTACATATGTGCTTGTGTATCATGGACAGTAAGAGGGGGCAGGCAAGGAGAGAATTTCTCTCTTTGGGGATCAATAGAGTGTTGTTATTATAACGTCTAAAAAGTATGATGGTCTGTCGATAAATCAATAACAATATCAATGAAGTCAATGTTTATCTAAAGGAATCAGAATTCAGGAAAAGCCAGGGGCCGGACCGAGTGTAGGGGGCGTGGCCAGAGACAGCCTGCTGACTGTTCCAAATCATGGGTGCATGTTACAAGTCCGGAACATATTTTAACTTAGTACTAACTTAGCATCATATTTGATCTGATTCGACTGAATATCCCAGGTTTCCATCTCTCATGCATCTGGTGTGACGTGTTTTCAGACTCTCAGGCTGGCGCAAAGAAATCTTACGGGAATTGAACGTCTCACTCCGGTCAGCTGACCAAAGTTGGTAACCTTGGTATTGTGTGTAGGAGATTCGGTATAACTATAATTTCGTTCTCCATTTACATGCCCGTAGTGTCTTTAACCGGCTGCACAAACTGGATCCGCCTCCATTACGACACAACTTTGCCCTTATTGGCTTAAGAATTTAGTCACATACATGACGTATATCTGCTATTTCTCCCGAGAAGCAGGTAAAGCAGTGGTAACTGCTTTGTAGTTAATTTACCTGGTAAAATTAAGTTTAAATAAATGATATAAATACTGTAATAGTACTCGTGAGCTTTGTTTATTTGTTATTAGTTATTGTAATGTTGCGCTGCTTTATTTGTTTAATCGTCTAGTCTGTGGAGACATTCAAGTTAATCAAATAAGAATTGCACTGTACACTGTACATGACCATAAAAACTTTGTATCCTTGAAATAAATGTTTTTGATCTTTTCCTTGGCAGTTATCTTTTTACACAGGGCCTCTATGTACACGATAGTTTTTTTTTTCACGACTAACAGTATGGAGCAGGAGTTGGTTATTGTAAAAGAAGTAATGTGCATGCAGGTGATATTTGTATAGATTTATCCACACCCTTGTAGCAGTGCTGCCATTGCAGTCAGATCTCGCAAACTAGGAGTATTAGTTGTCTTTATTTCTCTTTATTTCTTGACGCCAACCCTCTCCATTAATCCGGGCTTGGGACTGGCACCTACCTGAGCTGGCTTGCTCCCTTAAGTGGCTGGGTTAGGCTAAACTATATATATATATTTACCAAGACTACAATAAAACATCTCGAAATGTGTAGTCTAGCAAAACGCAGTTTAAAGAAGGTAGCCTACCTGGCGAAATTGCAAACAAATTAAGGGCGTTAGGCAGCCTTTAGATCCTACCCATCATGCACTGCAGTTTTTTGCTAATTCCTCAAATGGAAAACTGTCCATCCATCCATCCATCCATTTTCCAAACCGCTTATCCTACTGGATCGCGGGGGGTCTGGAGCCTATCCCGGAAGCAATGGGCACGAGACAGGGAACAACTCAGGATGGCGGGCCAGCCCATCGCAGGGCACACTCACACACTATTCACTCACGCATACACTCCTATGGGCAATTTAGCAACTCCAATTAGCCTCAGCATGTTTTTGGACTGTGGGGGAAACCAGAGTACCCGGAGGAAACCCCACGATGACATGGGTAGAACATGCAAACTCCACACACATGTGACCCAGGTGGAGACTCGAACCCGGGCCCTAGAGGTGTGAGGCAACAGTGCTAACCACTGCACCACCATGCTGCCCCCTAAATGGAAAACCATTAAATACAAAAGGAAAACAAAAGTGCTGTAAGACTGTATACTTATGTGTATGTTAGTAAAGGCTGTAGCTGACACAACGGACCCCACTAATTAGAAAGGGGTAATTGTACACATGTGGCATCCAGTATGTTCTTCTATAACAGTTTTTAAAAAAAAAAAAAAACTCACATTACACAAATTGGCACTATCAAAACGAGGATTATGGGGAAAATGGGGACTGTGATGGAGATTACATACACGTAGGCATGGTATTTAGTTTTTTTTAATCTGGTCACCTTCCAGAGTAATTGTAAACTAAAACCATCTTCACCCTATTTGATTCTTTATAAATGGACAATCAGTCGTGCAGTAAATGGGGGTATAGAGAGACACAGAGCTTGTCTAACAAGAAACCCTGGGAAGCTAACATTAATAGGGTGGGTATGGATAGCAAAACCATTGATACAGATTACAGATTTATATCTCACCTGAACCCTGGCGGGCTCCGTGCCAATAGGGGTTGGGATTAGGGTTAGTTAACTTAAGTAGTAATATTGATGTGTATATTCTCCTATTCTCCAGTCAGTGAATCGTGAAACGTAATGTTAATATGTTTCTATACCTATATGTTCTGCTTAAAAACCCATAAAGGCAAGCACAGTGTTTAGACATTCTGTTACTTAGACTAGTAAACACTAAGATCCTTCAGCTTTCAATTAACCTGACACAACAGTCTAAACAACAAATGTGTGCCATGTCATTTGTCATCTTTACATCTTGTATCCTTTATATGGTAATTGGATTTTCAAGGTGGAATTGCAGGTCGATCATTTTAAGGATCTAGATGTAAACCTCCCTGGTGTTGCTTTAATATTTTTTTTGCACAATTTGCTTCACACACTTCCTCCAGCAGAGAAGCTTACAATACTACACCCCACCAAATGACTGGATGATGCCTTTTTATTTAAGGTCTGGCTGTGAGCCTCGATTACCGATACACTATCTTCAGGCTCCTGCCGGGATCAGTCAGTATGGTGGACCTTTGGAGGAATGGGTACAAAACCATCAGGAAAGTTTGCAGGTGCTTCAAGAGTATGTGAAGGCTTAGTTGGAGGAACAAGCCACACCACGAAATCGGAAACACAATGAGTTGGTTAATGATTAGGGGTTTGATGAAGGTCAGCTGGTGTGTTTGCGGAACCATGTTCGAGGTAAAATACAGGATCATTGGGATGCCTGTTTGTATATGGTAGTTCGGTGTCCCCAAGATCAGGGTGCAGTTTACTCTGCAACTCCAATGGAGGGGGACGGGGTTGTCCGTCAAGTTCACCGAACAGAGTTGCGTCCAGTACCACAGGGGGTTGTTATGTCAGGGGAAGATGTTCTGGTAATGTCTCCTGAGTCTGGGTTGCCCACAGGGGCAACAGAAATGGAATCGGATGAGGACTCTGTGATTTTACGGGGACAGGGCTGGTGGGAGGGGTCGCAATAGAGCATCCACAAGTAGGCCTCGTATAATGGAGGAGGTTATGTCCCCCCCGAGGTGTAGAGACCAGTTAAACGTTCGGTGAGGTCCACCACTGGTCATCATACCAACCCTTATAAGTTACCACGGTCAGTGAATGATCGTTCGGTTGGGGAGGAAGACCAGTGGTTTGGGGATAGAATTCTTAGCTGTGATCGTTGGGTCATCAATTTCATTTTGGGGGATGGATTGTAGCCAGGCAATTATAGGCAGGTATAGGAACTGCAGTTCGGACTGGAGGCATAGCCGGGGCGAGATGGCTGTGCATGTTCCGATGGTAGGGCATATTGGCAAAGGAGCAGGCACGGGAAAGACAGGCAGGGTCCTGATAGATTTGGTGGAGCATCGGCGGGCATATTGAATTTGCAGTGTAGCAGCCTTTCTGTTTGCTTGTTTCAGGGGTGAACAATCTTATCCGCAAAGGGCCGGTGTGTATGCAGGTTTTCGCTGCAACTCCCTAATTAGATTTCTAATTAGAGGACTGATTAGCTGAAGAGTCCTCATACCTGGTTTTGAAGAGCTGACCTAAAGGTTACCCCAAAAACCTGTTTTTTTTTTGTTTGAATGGGGCAGTGAGTCATGGGGTAAACTACTGTTCTTTAGGGGTTTTCAAGGTGGAATTACGGGTCGATAATTTTAAGGATCAGGTTGTAAACCTCCCTGGTGTTGCTTTAATATGTTTTATCTGAGGTTGTATCGTGTATTATCAAGCCAGCCGGCTTAGTGGCCTCGGGAGCGGGGTTTAGTGGGAGCAGCTGGCTAGTTTTATTTTCTTTTTTGTTTGTGTCTTTTTCTTTGTTGTATGTATATTTTGGGTTCATTATTAGGCAGGCTGGGCCTTTTGGCACCTGTAGTCTGGGTGCTGGATTGCCCATAGGGGTCTTTTTTATTGCTGTGATTTGCTGTGTCATTCACTAGTGTGATTTGTGCTGGATGTGTTTTTAAGGTTGTGCTGTGGCGTGTACCTGAGCAAACTTTGGGCAACCTGTTCTCTTGTTGGCTTTATTGACAAAGGGTGGATTAGTCTAATTACGGCCTGCTACAAATAGCTGCATATAACGTATAAAAAAAATCACCTTATGGGTGCTCCGTAGGGTAGCAAGATCTTGAGTTTTTTTTACAGTACTCGGGTACGTTTTAAAATTTTCGACCAATCAGCAAACATTATTCTGACAGCATAGCTGGGAAACCAATGAAAAGTGAGTGCAACGTTCTAGAACTTGACTTCGGGTTGACGCTCCCTATAAAAGAGCTGGGTACTGCTTCAAGGCGTTCAGTTGGCGCTACCTCCTGATAGAGTAGCACTGTACGGCTCTTGTTCCGTAAAACAACATCAAAAGGATGAAAAAAAAAACAATATTTAAAGAAGACGAAAAAAATCAATTTTTAAAGAAGACGAAAAAAACATCGTCTAAAAAAATAAGCCAAAAAAATAATATCCGAAGAAGGAAAAACATGCAAAGTAAAAAAAAACAAACAAAAATAAAAAACAATATCCAAAGAAGAAGGAAAAAAACATCCAAAGGGAGAAAAGAAGAACTGAAGGGCCAACGAGGTAGGAGGAAATACAAATTTCGTTTCAGCACCGTTGGAGTGCCAAGCCGTGAAAAGCATTTGGCCAGAAGACAAGGTAAGTGTTGTATCTGTTATTTTAAAACAGCGCTTTTCAAAATGCTGCTTTATAATCGTTTGAGATCGTTAGCCAGTGTGACAGCTGAAGGCTTTTTGAGTTTACCAACATAAAGTTTTATTTCTGTATTAGGACATTGTCAGGAACAATGATGTGTTCATCGCTATGATGTGGTCAAAAAGCGATGCATTGAATCTTAGAAACATTTGTGATTTTTCAAACGATGCTTTTCCTTTTATTTAATCAGTAAAATTTCCATCGGTTTTATATAGTGCCCCTTGAAATATGTCTTTAGCTCATTTTCCGGGCATTTTACTAGAATGCATCCTGAGAAATACACAAGCTCTGCTGCATTTCCGTGCCTCGATGTTTAGTGCCGAGTATAATTGTTGCAGTTGCCTTTTATATATTCCATGAGACCTGTTGGTACCAAGAGAAGTGTGAGACTGTCAGGGTGAATTTATCATACAATCGCACGCATAAATACCTGAGGGTTGCCAGTCCTTTTGCGTTGTTACAGGAGGACTAGAGCTGACGAGTGTGTTTCTACACACTATCAAGGGCATTGTAGTACAGTTTTCTCAGGTGGGAGAATGCTGCCGATCTCCTATTTGACAATACAGCCCTTGATATATTAGAATATTACAGAACTAGAAGCCTTTTGCAAGGAAGAATGTGAGAAAATCCCAAGTACAAGAACTGAAAGCCTTTCAGCTGGCTATAAGAAGCGCTTGTAAGCTGTGATATCTGGCAGAGGAGGTGTTACTAAGTACTGATTACGTAGGGTGCCCAAACTTTTGCAGAGTGCCATAATAATGTTTTTATTTTGTAATTTTGTTCAATTTATGGCATAAAAAGTAACTATTCATCAATGTTTGCTGAAAATATTGTGTATTTTTCCCCCAGTTCCTAAAGAGACTGTATTAACTGATATTGTTGCTTTTGTAATTGAAAAGATGTTATTTGTCAAGGGGTGCCAAACCTTTGCATAAGACTGTACACAGTGTGTGTATGTGTTTATGTGAGTGTGTGTCTGTGTGTGTGTGTGTATATATATATATATGTGTGTGTGTGTATATATTTCTGTATATGCATGTGTATATATATATTTATATATAGTTCACACACATTCAAACTTATTTGAATACACATTCAAAATTATTTTTATTATTATTATTTTCGTTTTTTTTTTTTTTTGTGTTTTAAAATTTTTTATTTTTGCAATGGAAATAAAAATAAAGCAGTCCTCCGTAGAGGAGGGGTGGTGGAGGGAATATATATATATATATACATATATATAAAATAATTGTCACACAACTGGGGTGACATGCCTTTCCTGCTCACCCAATTTTAGTGCACTTTAGTTATGCATAATGACCTTCTAGTCTCGATACACCCATATATATATATGTATATATATATATAGTTTTTTTTGTTTTTTTTTTTGCAATAGACAATAAAAATAACGCAGTTCTCCGTAAAGGAGGGATGGTGGATGGAATATATATATACATATATATAAAATAATTGTCACACAACCTGGGTGACATGCCTTGCCTGCTCACCCAGTTTTAGTGCACCTTAGTTATTCATAATGACCATCTAGTCTCGATACACCCATAAATATATATGTATATATATATAGTTTTTTTTGTTTTTTTTTTTGCAATAGACAATAAAAATAACGCAGTTCTCCATAAAGGAGGGATGGTGGATGGAATATATATATATATATATACATTTATATAAAATAATTGTCACACAACCTGGGTGACATGCCTTGCCTGCTCACCCAATTTTAGTGCACTTTAGTTATCCATACTGACCATCTAGTCTCGACACACCCATATATATATATATATATATATATATATATATATATATGTATATATATAGATATTTTTTCTTTTTCTTGTGTTTTTTTTTCGCAATGGATATTAAAAATAAAGCAGTCCTCCGTAAAGGAGGGGTGGTGGAGGGAATATATATATACATATATATATAAAATAATTGTCACACAACCTGGGTGACATGCCTTGCCTGCTCACCCAATTTTAGTGCAACTTAGTTATCCATAATGACCAACTAGTCTCGATACACCCATATATATATATATATATGTACATATATATAGTTTTTTTATTAGCAATAGAAAAGAAAAATAACGCAGTTCTCCGTAAAGGAGGGATGGTGGATGGAATATATATATATATATATATATATATATATATATATATATATATATATATATATATATATACATTTATATAAAATAATTGTCACACAACCTGGGTGACATGCCTTGCCTGCTCACCCAATTTTAGTGCACTTTAGTTATCCATACTGACCATCTAGTCTCGACACACCCATATATATATATATATATATATATATATATATATGTATATATATATAGATATTTTTTCTTTTTCTTGTGTTTTTTTTTTCGCAATGGATATTAAAAATAAAGCAGTCCTCCGTAAAGGAGGGGTGGTGGAGGGAATATATATATACATATATATATAAAATAATTGTCACACAACCTGGGTGACATGCCTTGCCTGCTCACCCAATTTTAGTGCAACTTAGTTATCCATAATGACCAACTAGTCTCGATACACCCATATATATATATATATATGTACATATATATAGTTTTTTTATTAGCAATAGAAAAGAAAAATAACGCAGTTCTCCGTAAAGGAGGGATGGTGGATGGAATATATATATATATATATATATATATATATATATATATACATTTATATAAAATAATTGTCACACAACCTGGGTGACATGCCTTGCCTGCTCACCCAATTTTAGTGCACTTTAGTTATCCATACTGACCATCTAGTCTCGACACACCCATATATATATATATATATATATATATATATATATATATATATATATATGTATATATATAGATATTTTTTCTTTTTCTTGTGTTTTTTTTTCGCAATGGATATTAAAAATAAAGCAGTCCTCCGTAAAGGAGGGATGGTGGATGGAATATATATATAAAATAATTGTCACACAACCGGGGTGACATGCCTTGCCTGCTCACCCAATTTTAGTGCACCTTAGTTATTCATAATGACCATCTAGTCTCGATACACCCATAAATATATATGTATATATATGTATTGTTTTTTTTTTTTTTTTTTTTTTGCAATAGACAATAAAAATAGCGCAGTTCTCCATAAAGGAGGGATGGTGGATGGAATATATATATACATATATATAAAATAATTGTCACACAACCTGGGTGACATGCCTTGCCTGCTCACCCAATTTTAGTGCAACTTAGTTATCCATAATGACCATCTAGTCTCGACACACCCATATATATATATATATATATATATATGTATATATATATAGATATTTTTTCTTTTTCTTGTGTTTTTTTTTCGCAATGGATATTAAAAATAAAGCAGTCCTCCGTAAAGGAGGGGTGGTGGAGGGAATATATATATACATATATATATAAAATAATTGTCTTGCCTTGCCTGCTCACCCAGTTTTAGTGCACCTTAGTTATCCATACTGACCATCTAGTCTCGATACACCCATAAATATATATACTGAACAAAAATATAAACGCAACACTCTTGTTTCTGCTCCCATTTTTCATGAGATGGACTTAAAGACCTACAATTCATTCCAGATACACAATATTACCATTTCTCTCAAACATTTCTCACAAATCAGTCTAAATGTGTGATAGTGAGCACTTCTGCTTTGCTGAGATAATCCATCCCACCTCACAGGTGTGCCACATCAAGATGCTGATCTGACATCATGGGTAGTGCACAGGTGTACCTTATACTGCCCACAATAAAAGGCCACCCTGGAATGTGCAGTTTTTTGCTTTATTGGGGGTCTGGGGACTCAGAACCGGTCAGTATCTGGTGTGACCACCATTTGCCTCATACAATGCAACACATCTTCTTCGCATAGAGTTTATCAGATTGTCAATTGTGGCCTGTGGAATGTTGGTCCACTCCTCTTCAATGGCTGTGCGAAGTTGTTGGATATTAGTGGGAACTGGTACACGCTGTCGTATACGCCGGTCAAGCACATCCCAAACATGCTCAACGGGTGACATGTCCGGTGAGTATGCTGGCCATGCAAGAACTGGGACATTTTCAGCTTCCAAGAACTGTGTACAGATCCTTGCAACATGGGGCCGTGCATCATCTGTCTGAGTGGCTGGTCTCAGACGATCTTGGAGGTGAACCTGCTGGATGTGGAGGTCCTGGGCTGGTGTGGTTACACGTGGTCTGCGGTTGTGAGGCCGGTTGGATGTACTGCCATATTCTCTGAAACGCCTTTGGAGACGGCTTATGGTTGAGAAATGAACATTCAATGCACGAGCAACAGATCTGGTTGACATTCCTGCTGTCAGCATGCCAATTGCACGCTCCCTCAATGCTTGTGGCATCTGTGGCATTTTGCTGTGAGACAAAACTGCACATTCCAGGGTGGCCTTTTATTGTGGGCAGTATAAGGTACACCTGTGCACTACCCATGATGTCAGATCAGCATCTTGATGTGGCACACCTGTGAGGTGGGATGGATTATCTCAGCAAAGCAGAAGTGCTCACTATCACACATTTAGACTGATTTGTGAGAAATGTTTGAGAGAAATGGTAATATTGTGTATCTGGAATGAATTGTAGATCTTTAAGTCCATCTCATGAAAAATGGGAGCAAAAACAAAAGTGTTGCGTTTATATTTTTGTTCAGTGTATGTATATGTATACATATAGTTTTTTTTGTGTTTGTGAAAACGGGTCTTTAATCGGGGAAACGGAGCGGGTAGAGCAGGACGGAACGCAGGCATTGACAAACTACAATGACGGACAGGGCAAACAGGTAAGACCAGGACTTAAAATAGGTCATGACTAATCAAAGTAATCGGGCAAAGCAGGAGACGATCAGGGAAGCACACGTGGGTAATCAGGGGGCGTGGCACACACGAGGAGCGGACAAGCCGGGCATATATGTATATCTATATAAAACCTCATTAATGAGGGACAGGGAACAGAACGGACAGACAGAACTGGCACAGGGGAAGGAGCCAGGACAAGACTTGACATAAGACAGGAAAGGCAGAGAAACAGATCAGAAAGGGGGACACGGAGGGAACAGGCAGGACAAAAGGACCGGGAGTGAACGAAGGGAACATCGGGGAAAGAGGAGCAGAAGCCAGAGGGACGAGGGACAAAGAGAGGAGGGACAGAGACAGGAGGAACAAAGCGAGGGGGAGCAGAGGCAGGAGGGACAAAGACGGGAGGCCAGGGAGAGAAGGAGGGGGAACCAAGAGGAGCCCGAGGGAGACCCAGCGGGCGACGGGAGGCAGCCGGAAGGGCTGCAGGCGGCCGGGAGGCCGGAGCCGGAGGGGCCGAGGAGACGGGGTGAGGGACAGACGCAGGGACGAAGGAGGGAGTCGGAGGGGAGACCAGGGAAGGGGACGAAGGAGCTGGAAGGGACCCTGGCGAGGGCAAGGAGAGAGGGGGAGCCGCAGCAGACGGCGACGTCCTCCGACACGCCAGAGCGGGAGGACCAGCAGGCGAATGAGGAGCCGCCGTCGGGGGGCCCGCAGGCAACCGATAAGACGCCGGAGGAGGGACCGAGGCAGGGCGACGAGGCCGCGGAGGGGGACCCGCAGACGACAGCCGACCCGGAGGGCCAGGACCCGCAGGTGCCGACCAAGCCCTAGCGCCGGCGAGGGAGGGCGAGCCAGGGGGCTGGGCGGGTGGGACCCCAGCCGTGCGTCTGTGTCCTCTCCCCTTATGGGACACAGACATAAGGACCTGCGGCCGGGGTCGGGCTCGTCGGGGTGAGGGTACCAGAGTCACAGGGGGAGAAGGGACTGGAGTGGGGCCAGGGACTGGAGCTGCAGGCTGCAGAGGGGGCGCCTGCCCGGGAGCTGCAGGCAGGGAAAGCGCCTCGGACGTGGGCGCGGTAGCTGCAGGCAGCGGAGACGGCTGCTCGGGCTCTGGGGCCGCAGGGGGCACTTATTTTATTATATAAAATAAGTGTCACACAACCGGGGTGACATGCCTTGCCTGCTTGTGGGATGAGGAAGACTCAGGGACTGGAAATGGGATTAAAACTGAAGATGTGCTCATTCCTTTGTGTATTTACAAATTTTCCTTCCGTCAGACATGAGGAGTTTGCTGCTATATTTGGCACTAATAGAGATTCTGATGCTGCTATTTTTATTGTCTATTAGTTTGTTATTATTTACAAGTTCTGTTGTGTTTTTGCATTTTTCTCTTCTGGTTAATTAACTGCTGTCTGTTTGCTGTGAAGTATGAGTGTGGTGAGTAAGACTCAGGGACTGGAAGTGGGATTACAACTAAAGATAACATGCTTATTCCTTTTTGTATTGTTTACAAATTTCCTTCCGTCAAACATGAGGAGTTTGCTGCTATATTGTGCACTAACAGAGATTCTGATGCTGCTATTTTTATTGTTTATAAATGTGTTATTGTTTCCAAGTTGAGTATTCAATAAATGCTAAATTGAGAAATTTTGTGTATCGTTTGTTATTATTAGTGTGATATTTTACCATGCAAATAGAGGGGAAAACGTCCAATTATCGGCCAAAAAAAATCAGCAGCATATATCGGCCATCGCCTGACCCTTGACTTGAAAAACCCATATCGGTCGACCTCTAGTAACAGTACATTCTGTCCAATTCATCCATCGAGTTAAGTCACACACCCACTTGAGGGGGCACTCCGGCAGACGTGAGGATGGGGATGTTCTTTCCGCTATAACATCCACTGCAGAAGTACATCTCGCTCCTGTTCACAGGGCTTACTTCAATGATGAAGCAGGGCTGGTTGTCTGGACAAGAAGTTGTCCTGCTGCTGGGTCTCGGTGCCGTTTTTCCACCTAAGCTTGAAGGTGGAAATGTGTTCCAACTTGGTCCCTGGGACTGCAGCATAGCCAAACATCGCGAGCAGCGTCGGCCACACCCACCACCAGAACCATCACACCGTCCTATACACATAAAGAAGAACTAAAACATAGAGTGTTGTGACAATCTATGCGTTAATGTTTGGCAGCATAGGTGATTCATTAAAATTATACCGAAGAATGGAAAATGTGATATTTAGAATATTTGTTGCCATTTAGTAGCTAATTTAAGCACTTACCCAATGCCTCAATTTGTTTTAGGTCAGTAATGTCTGAGCCAAAAGAATGAATGTATGAATTTAATACAATTCACCCACTCCCACCCACACACAAATCTGAAATTCAATTTAAGACACTTCTTAAACATTAGTGCATTAACAAAAAAGGAAAATCTTAAGAGATTCAGTAGGATTTTCTATGTTAGACTTAAGCTAATAGTTCAATAGTTTTTACATATTTCAATATACCAATTTGACTTTAATGTTGAAACAGATGCTAAAACATGGAATAATTTCATAACTAGAGAAACATGTTATTCACAAACACTAGCAAAGGTAGCTTATAGTTAAGCTTACTTAAGTCAGCAAGTCAGGCTACAGTGTGTAAGAATAGTCGTAAACGATAATTTGTCTCAGTCTTACATGACAGAATAAGTAAACAGAAAATATAAAATGGCTGAAACAGCGTCATTAACGCCAGCTACAGTAGAGGCGCAGAAAAGGTGTCATGACTGAAGTATTCCCAAACTCTGGAAGACCGTATGCGAGCCTTTTTTGCCGCGTGTTTCTCCAGAGGCTCCGGAGCTCCGCTGGTTGACACAGCCATGTTGGTTCATGTGCAGGGGGACGAGCGGCAAATTTCTTTTTTGCAGGGTGGTAGGTGATGTCTCATTAATATTTATTAATTTACTTACAAAATGGTGCGGCACTGCATCCAAGCCTGCGGCACTCAGAGTCACAAATACAGTGGAAACCATTTGTAGTAATTACGTCTGTCTGGCTGATTTCCAACTAATTGATATTTGTATATTTATTACATGAATATAAGGTAATATAAGGTAATAGAAGAGGTATTTAATGGTTTTCCATCTGAGGAATTTGCAAAAAACTGCAGTGCATGATGGGTCGGACCTAAAGGCTGCCTTAACGTCCTCATCTGTATGACGACATACATCAAGACTAGGAAGGTGCATAATGTTCATGTCTGGTTGCGTTTGTTGGTCCAGAAAGTAATTCAATTTCGCCATGTAGGTTACGTTCTTAAAAACTGCTTGGATATAGCCCGATTATATGCTGTGGGCCTTTTAATTTCTTTGTTTACCAGGTAGGCTACCTTCTTTAAACTGCGTTTTGTTAGACTACATATTTAGGGAGGTCTTTATAAATTTATAGTAGTCTTCATAAATATGTACATAGTTTAGCCTAACCCAGCCACTTAAGGGAGAAAGCCAGCTCAACTAGGTGTCGGTCCCAAGCCCGGATTAATGGGGAGGGTTGGCGTCAAGAAATAAAGAGACTGTATCTTCACTGCATGACTGATGTCAAAATGTGTGAAATATGTGGTTGTATTAATAAATGCATTAAAGTAGGTTAATGATTCTGTGCTGTCTAAATTGTATAGAAAATTTCTACGTATAGCCAAACAAATCTCCTCCTGTTTGAAAAGGCATAGAAAAAGCAATTTAGCCACTAAAACTTTACAGTTTTTGTGAGGGACAGTCGAATTCTCTCGTTTCTCTCGTCAAGTTTTTTTGTGATCCTGCACCTACACTTTGCCGGCCCCAGGAGGATGGGCTCCCCCTTTGAGTTTGGTCCCTCCCAAGGTTTCTTCCTTCTTGGGAGTTTTTCCATGCTATCGGCGCCTATGGCTTACTCACTGGGGGCTTTGGGTGGGCATGATATAAAGCAAAGCATTTTCCCTCCCAGTTTCCTCCTCTGGTCCACATTGCAGGACCATCAGCCATCAGAAACAGCCAGACGGTCTCCTTCAGCTTCTTTAGTGT
Source organism: Brienomyrus brachyistius (assembly GCF_023856365.1). Taxonomy (NCBI): domain Eukaryota; kingdom Metazoa; phylum Chordata; class Actinopteri; order Osteoglossiformes; family Mormyridae; genus Brienomyrus; species Brienomyrus brachyistius. The sequence goes on from NW_026042344.1 coordinate 1,546,157, forward strand.
CCTTGGAAGCCAAGGCAGTTTTAGGTCTGAGAAGAGGTTTATCAGAAGGACACATATTACGTCGTTTGTCCTGAAATGTAACATGGGGAGGAAAAGTTAAGCGGTTTAGTCAGATTGGAGTCGTTTATTCAGCAGTGGCAGCGCCAGTGACTTAATGCTACAGGTGCTATAGGGGAGTGAGATTATTTAGACCGGGTGCTTTAGCTTTTCAGCTTATGTAGATGGTGTATAGAAGCACACAGCACGATAAGCTACAGCATGGATAAAATAGGATAAAATATGAAATTCTAACGTCTAGCTCACAGAGCCTCTATGTGTACTTTGAAGAAAAAATACACTACAAGTATGCTGTAAAAACCGCAAAAATGTCTTACACAATATACAGATTTTACAGATAGTTAAAGAAAAAATGAAACCAATATTTTGGGGGTGCTGTGGGGGTACTATGGTCATTGGAGGAGGAGCTAGAGCCCCCCCCCCCAAGCTTTTCCTTGGTGCTGCCACTGTTGTTCAGATTAAAAGTAACATTGTCATTAATAAACAGTACTCTGATCAAATTTTTGCATGTACAAACACAATCAAAGTTTAACCACATGTTTAGACACAATTCACACACCTGTTACATTTCCATAATGCTAAGACTCTCTACACTTACTTCATCCACTTTCTTGTTTGGTACACAGTCATTTGATGGATGTGTAAGATCATTACCAGACCGTCTGCTGCAAACTCTACAGTTAATGAATGGCTGCAAAAACACACAGACACACAAAAACAGTATTTAAAGAGTGGTGGGCAATAAATACAGTGAGAGAAGGTGTAGTAAAGATATATCTAATGATTTAAGGCAGAGCTGCTGGAGTGCAGGGTTTAATGACACAGAACAATTTTAGAGGAAAGAGCTTCCAAAGCAGGGTCACCATAAGGCTATATTATACAAAGCAAGTTCATCTAAAAGTATGAACAACAAATCCCGTTTAACTGAACACTGCTCTGTATTAAAATACTGTCCTCCGATCAAGCTAAGTGGTCCTGTAGTTCACTATTTAAAGAGGTAAATTTAAAGGGTAATTCACACTGCACATCTACCCTGCTCTGACCAGGTTTAATTACTGGCTTTCTAATTAAAACAAGAGTTAAGTCCTGCCCTTTCACCACAAAACACCACACTGCCATTTAAGGCTGATTTCAACAATGAGTTTTAGTTAACCTGGCTCGATTGAGTTAACTCTGGGTATGTAAAACCCGCTTTGTAGTACAGCCCACAGGTCTTTAAATAAGGCCAGCTAGGGTTCATAGCTCGAAGCATAATCTACAGGTCACCCCTCAGATGATTAGCATTTGCTTCTGCCTGGTAATCCAGCCTTTAAGCCTGTAAACCTACTAAAATTTGAGAATAAGGTGAAGGAACTGGCTCTTTGAGGCCACCTATGTATTTGTTACTTTATTGTTGGCTAACTTTCCCCCGCAGGGCATCAAAAAAGTTAACATGAACCTAAATTAATTTGCTAACTGATATGTCCAATGCTCACAGTCACAGTGACTCTTTACTTACCCTCTTGTCCATGAAAATACAGTCAGCCCGATGGTCTGTTGCAGTTGACTTTGGACATTTTGTTGCTCTCAAGAGAATCTCAATGTCAATGTATTCACTGCTGATCTAAATCACATAAACACGTTATATACAAAATTGCCTACAACTGTTTTAAAGGCAATATAACAAACAATAATCACCCAAAAAATGGCAAACTGTCACAGACTTGACTGCAGCAGATTCAGAGAGAAACTGTGAGAAGGTAAAATTGACCAGGGCTGAGATATACAACCATCACTTTCATTGTGAAGAGACATTAAGCATCATATGCATTGAAATTAAAACATCAAAATCAATGTGATACTCATTAGTTCAGCTTGCAGATGATGAAAGTTTCACACTTTTGTAAACACTTTCTCAGCAGTTACCTTCGGACGGCCCTGGATGTTATAGAAATTCATGTGCTGACGGGTTCCTTGATGAGCATTTTCGACTGCGAGTTTAATGGCCGTCTTGTGAGTGCAGGGAGACTGTGGTAATCTTGCTGGGCCTCTGTGGAGATAAGCAGAGCTCCATAAGCCAAAACCAGAAGCAGCAGGCGGGTCATCTTCCTCTCAGCTTTGAAGGGAGAAGCAGGACTGAGGACACTGATCTGTGGTCCCCTTATCCAGCACGTCCAGGGGCGTGTCCTTCACTCGAAACAAACAGACCTTTGAACAACATTGGAAAACTCTTCAGGATGAATTGAGGCAGGTGGTCAAGTGGGTTTATTGTTATTTCAGCAATATACACAGTACACAGTGAAAGGAAACATTGTTCCTCCTGGACCACGGTGCAACACAAAGAAGAAAAACAGAAACAACACAAGATGACACAAGTGCGGGCAAGATAGAACTATACAGAGTGAAAGGAGCACAAACAGAGGGAGAAAGTGCAAGATAAACACAAGAGCAACAATACAATACTACAGGACAAGACAGCGCAGTCAAGAACACAGAGTGCAGCCAGAGCTAACCTGAATAGGGGCATCAAGGTTGCCAGGCAGGCAGAGAAACAGAAAATAGAGGTCTACTTCACATACAACAACCCACAGTGGGTGTGGCAGGGAATACAACACATTACAAACTTCAAAGGCAACAACACCGTCACTGTTAACAGCAACGCCCTTTTAGCAAAGGAGCTAAACAGCTTCTTTGCTCGTCTGGAGGAACACAGAGCAGACATAGCCACACTGCCCCCTCCCCCAATCTCCAGCACTCACAGACTCCCTCTGCAGGAACACCACGCGAGAAGGCACATTGCATCTCTAGGTGTGTGGAGTTTAAGACAAGGCAAGTGATGCTACGATAATATAATTCCTTGGTAAGACCCCACCTAGAATATTGTGTGCGGGTTTGGTTACCATACCTTAAGAAGGACATTGCTGCCTTGGAAAAGGTGCAACGTAGGGCAACGAGAATGATTCCTGGTCTTAGAGGAATGTCTAATGAGGAGAGGTTAGCTGAGCTGAATCTGTTTAGCCTCGAGCAAAGGAGACTAAGGGGGGACATAATCCAGGTGTTTAAGATTCTAACAGGTCTGGATGCTGTTCAGCCAAATGGCTATTTCAATGTTAGTTTAAATACCAGAACTCGTGGCCATAAGTGGAAATTAGCTGGAGAACATTTTAAAACGAATTTGATGAAGCATTTCTGTACACAGCGTGTAGTTAGAGTATGGAATAGTCTTCCTGTTATTGTAACACAAGCTAAAACCCTGGGTTCTTTTAAATCAGAGCTAGATAAGATTTTTGAGCTATTAGCTAAGTTCTCCTCAAAGGAGCTTGATGGGCCGAATGGCCTCCTCTCATTTGTAAATCTCTTTGGTTCTTATGAGTCAGCTTACAGAGATGAGGTCCAGAAACTGATAGGTTGGAGTTCAGCAAACAATTTGGCACTAAACAGCACAAAGACAAAGGAATCACTGACTTCAGGAAGGATGGAGGCGACACTGGCCTGCCTAGATGGATGGATGGATGTTTTTATTGACATTGTAAGTACAATGAGATTTAGTTTGGAACGCGCCAGCAGCTACACAGTATATTTACAATTATATAGATTGTGAGGCATAAAATAAGGTGTGAGTAATATAACATAACGACATAATATAAGTAATCATTAATTAATCATTACAGATGGTATGAGGTGTGAACCGCTAGGCTGCTATGGCATGTTTGGTATCAAACCGATGGAAAATCACTCCAGTTTCCAAATCTGGTCAGTGGTTACCACGAAAGTGAATATATCAAAAGTTACACCAGCCTAACGAAAATCATCAATACAAGGGAAATCACTCTGGTCATAAATCTCAAAAGGACTGATACAGACCCCCTTCCGAAAGCCCGCCAAATGGATGGTCAGCCATTGGTCCAGGAGTCGAATTCCTGGTCACTCCTATTCACGAACTTTACACTATAAAACCTGGCACCTCAGAACAAAGCCAGGAGAGGAGAAACAGAAGGGAGGAGAAAACAAAAGACCATCAGCACGAAGAGAGGCAGAGAACATCAGCCCAAGAGAAGAGAAGCCCACAAGAAGCCCTCCTGAAGCCTATCAGTGAAGACCCAGCTGGACAGAGAACTGCAACCAAGCCCAAGCTTCACCAGGAGAGGGAATCAGAGGGGCTCCACTCCAACAACCGCTGCAAACACCGCGCCTCCCTGAGTGCCATCACCCATCAGCTCATCAGCCTCCGCAACCAACTGCCAAGACCCCCCCCCCCCCCCACTCTGCAACCAAGTAAACAAACTTCCTTTCATTTATAACAACCTAAACTCCTATTCACCTGCTATATTACTTTAGGACAGTATTTCCACAAATTGCTTGCTTTGCAGAACAGTATTTTCCCTTTTAAGGTTACTCATTTTAAATCTGGTCATTGCATTTTCATGATTACATTGTTTGTGTCCACTCCGTTATTTCGTGTTTATTGTTTGTTAGGTGTAATGTCTGTCTTATGTTAGTTATAGGAATAAATGCATGTCTTTTACACAACTTCAGCCTCCGTTCATTGAGTGCTCACAAGAATCCCTGCCTGTGCGATCTACGCTCTGAAACCTCAAATTCGCCTGAAATATCGCGAGACTCTCTCTCATTGGCCGTGAGGGGAGCTTCGCTACCGATCGTTTACATTACCTGGTGACGCAGCTCGTTGGACAAGCCTTCTATTCTAACCCAGGTTATTACGTGATACTGGTTATTAATGAGTT